>NC_072740.1:10380409-10577701 GCF_026930045.1 Uloborus diversus | reverse complement strand
AATTGATGGCCCCTTAATCATTTCAAACGTATCTCAAACACAGGTGCATTGAAAATATAAACCCAATCCTAAGTAGTATTCACTCCATGATGTGGGATAGAAAAGAGGGGGCCGTGGGTTTTCCCCAAGAAATTATCAAATTTGTGAAAAATTGTATCAAAAATGCATTTTAGTTTCATATTTTTCAAAAACTTGCAATGCCACTTTGGGTGTCCCCCCCCCCCCACGGGTCGGCTCCCCTGCCCCCTAACGACGCAACTTATTATATTAACAGTGGAAATCAAGAACAAAAATTACATGGAGCATTGAATTATTTTCCTCAAATATTGTTTTTTTTTTGAAAAAATAACCCTTAAATAAAATGCATATTTAAAAAAAAAAAGAAAAACACCTGCCTCTTTACTTTTGAATCTTTAATGAAATTGATTAAAGACTGAAAAGAAACCTTTTTTTTTGAATTCTTGTCTTATTAATATGCCTTTTTCGTTTCACTCTTTTGATTTAATGGAAGTTGAAAGGATTATATGATAAGTATATTTTTAAATGAATAATTAAATAGCTTAACTCCTAACATATAGATATCCAATCTAATTTATTATGCTTAATTTCATTGGAAAGAAACATCTTGTTTTGTATCCTTTGCAAGTTCTTTTCCTTTTAATTTCACTGCTATAATGATTTTTCCCCTTCAGTTTCAATTTACTTCATTTAACAACAATATGAATAATTATTTTTTCTTTTGATAAGATCGTTTATAACTAATATTTGTTTATATATGATTTTTTTTCTAATAAAAATACTCTGAATTTCATGCCTATCAAATTCATTCTTCTGAACTTTCAAAATTTTATGCAAAAAAAATCATGATTTGATTCAATGATTTTTTAAATAAAAATCAACTTATTTAAGTACTGATTTAAATCACGATATAAATCAGGTTCATTTAAATCGCTCAACCCTGACCAGAACATGCTCAAAAACTTCAAAATTCGACAGAGTTATAAATTTGGAGGGGAAAAAAAAAATCTTAATCACATAATTTCTGTACACTATAAACTGACACAGTACCGTTTACAAACCCTTCGATGTAATTGTTAGTTCTTATGTGTTGAATATTAAAGAGTTTTTTGTTGACATATATGGTACTTGTCCTGCATTTTTAAATCGTGTTCATATTTGCCTCAGGTTTTTTCACATGTACCCCCTATAGGGGTACAGGTGAAACAATTCACGTGTAAACAATTAAAGACATCTTTTTAAGTACCCTAAAGTTTAGAAATATTTTTTAAAAATATCTGAAAAAACTCCATGACCAAGAAAAAACTATTTAATCATGAGTACATTTTTGCTTTGAGAAATTGGTAATATTGTTTTAAAAATAATGGAATGTAAAATATTGTTCCCATGTTCTTCCCTTTTCCCTATACATACACTGAAAATACTTCCATACACCATAATACTTTAATTCAAAATGTATTTCTTTTTTTTTGTAGTAATATTTTGACTTCGATTTTTGCGTGCGAAATTTTGAGGAATATTCGCAATTGGAGGAGATTGGGACGATAAATTGCATTATAAATAATTCACATATCGAAGAGGACGAGATCCCCAACAGTTGTTTCTAAGAAAGATCTCAGTGGGCCACCATACAAATGGAAATTATTATGCAGGAGACCAGTTCTTTATTCAACGCACTATTGTTAAAACACCATTGAAAGGTTAGGCATTCAGTTCATTTAGGTGATAATTTGTCGTCTTCATGTCAAATAAAACTGTTTAATAAATGGCACAAAGATTCTCGTCTATCATTAAACCTCTTAAGTATTCATTAATGTGTGCTAGGAAAGGTAACAAAATAAGGCAATCAAAAGTATTTTTTTTTCTTCTCATTTATTAATTAGTGCTTGATTTGACGCGAATTAGTTAGCTCTTTTCGAAGGCTATTTCAAACATCAGCACGATCATTTAGGGCTACTATGAAAATGGGGTTTATAAACTATGAACAGAGCATGTGCAGCTACAACAAAACCCGTAACTGAAGGATTATTTTTTAGTTTAAAAATAAAGCACGTAGTTGTTTCTGTAAGTTCGACAAATAACGTGTATTTTCTAATATTTCAGCTATTTTAATCTCTTTTTATCCATGTTACGCTATGGATAATGGTTCTAATTCAGTACACGGAAGTACTGCGTGAAAGAAGGAGCTGATCTGGAAACATTTAGAGACGCAGTTTATTCCTTCACGTTTATCAGTAAAAAGCAACATAAATGGAGTAACTTTTTTAGCCGAGCCTCTTTCAGATCGGAAAAAGAGCATTTCGTCAGCTGCAAAATGAAATTTTGATAGCATTACAACGTTGGAACGGTTTTCTTTTTTTAGGCTGAAGTTTCGAAAATTGTTCTTTTACAAGAATGAAGACTGATGGAACAGGCTGAAAATTTTATGCGGAACAGGAAGAGTTTTGATGAGATTTAAGACTTTTTTTGTTTTATACTTTGAAATTACTGAAAAACGTTAGAGAAAAGTGCTGAAAGTTATTTTCCTTTGCTTTGAAGAAATCCCCAATTTTTTTCGTCAAGGAGAATTTATCGGTAAAACATGAAATTCTCTTGCTCTGTGCTCAGTTTTGATCCTGGGTTTTGCTGTGCTCATTTCGAAACTTGTAAAAAAGATGTTAAATGTAAAATAAAAATAAAATGAAGAGAGTTTCGGAATATAGTTTCTGAAAGAGACATAGGCTGCTCTAAAGAGATTTTTCAAGACAGAAAACGTTCAATGCTGTAATTTTTAAGAGAAAAGTATTCCTGAGCCAGTAATTAACACCAACAGTTTGTTCGTTTGTCCAAAGTGCCCCTATGAGGTGTTGTACTTTACTGCAGCAAAAGCAAATGTAAAAGAAAATTACTCGGAAATATTAAAAGAAATACCTGCTAGCTAAAAACTTTCTTTTATTTGAAGATCGTTATATTATCGCTATTAAATATAGAAAAATGCTACGATATCTATGTTTCAAATGATTTTTCGTGTAATTTCATAAGGCTCTCAACTGCAGTTGCTATATAAAGCGGGACTAAAAAAGTAAAACATTAAAGAGAGGGTGATGTTCACAGCGGTCTCACTAGGTAAGCATCAATATTCACGATATAGTATCACGATACTAGAACTAGCAAAAAATAATCAATTATTCCTGAAAAAAGACAAAATGAATATTATTGTAAAACATATTTATATGAAAAATATCCCAAATCAATCATCAAATCAAGTTTTTTTTTTTTTTTTGTTCTTTACACTTCAACATTTGCTTATTTAAAAAAAAATGACGATGAAGCTGCCAAATCTCATGAAACGGACAATATTATAAATAAAATTAGCATTTTAATGTAAAAAAATCAACCAAATATAGCACAAAATTGCAATGAATATTTATTCACTGGTTTCAGGTTTTCAGAGAACCCGGTCCTTAGTGGAAAAATATTTTTGTATGAGGTTTCAGATGGAATACTTTTTAATATTTACAGCTTATATTAATCCGCTAAGCAGAGCACTTCAGCGGCAATTTAAGAATTGGAAACAGACTTCGAAAACATCCAATGTCAGAATTGCATTGAAATGCCGTTTTAAACAGCTTTTAAAGAATTTTTGAAAATCTTATGAATTGTCTCGTTTTCAAAAATTCTTTCCTATCACATTTAAACGGTTATTTCTACAATTTTATGAGAAAACTCCCAGACGCAATTAGTTTAGCGTCTATGCAGTAAAAAGTTCCTGAAACCGCATGAAATATTAAAATAAACTTAACATTTAGTTTATCAGAAGTAGAAACGGATTCATCCTAACTTCATATGTCTAGAGCTTATCGCTTTTCTGTGAGTCACAAACGACAGACACGTCACAAGCAAACAAACTTATTATTTTATCATTAAAAAAAAAAGAAAAAAAAAATTGAAAACGTGATATAAAAAAGCAAGCATTTAAGAAGATAGTCTTTTCAATTTTTTCCTCTATGTCCAACGAGAACTGCTTTTTTCCCTTCCAATAGGAAAATAAAATCGATTTCAGATAAATATCAACATTGAATTTAAATTACTTAAACAAGTAGTTAACTTAGCAATACAAAAAAGAGCTTGTATAAAATTGAAAAATCAAGCTGAATTCTTTCAGTTCGTATGAGCTAATCTTACGTAACATATTTCGTAACGATAAATATTTAATCTAACAATACAAAGAAATATGAAGAATAAAACTTCAGCTGACGATCACTTCGTTTTCATTCGTTCACTTTCTTTTATTGAATATAATTTTTTTCCCCAAGGAAGGAAAGAAAAATTGGAAGTGCAGCATTTTTATTCTTTTTTCTATTTCAGTTAAAAGTTGTAGTGTTCTTTTGTTTTTGAGCGTTTTTTAGAGAAAATCGCAGTAGCATTTTGCGATACAAAGTAAAATTTGCGTTGTAGTTCTTTTTGAATACGAATTTATCTTTTAATTCAAAATACATGAAATTACTGCTTTCTGAAGCACTTTAATGAAAGTGTTTTTCTGATTATTTATGTTTTTAAATATGATAACGATAAGTTTAAAGAATGGCTTAATCTGTAGTATATTTAAAGTTTTTATTGCATAAACTTTATCATGGAGTCCCTTTATGACTGTGAATGTAGTCAATTATTTCATTTTTTTGCCACATTATCAAAAGAAAATGTATTACTCTGATGAATGGTAATGGTAATGGAGCCCTGACCAATGGTAAATATGTTACCCTGTTCAATTGCCTAAAAAGAGAAAAAAAATGAGTTTATTCACGTACAGCGTAAGTATTATTAACCTTTCGAGGTAAAAAAAACTGTTAAGAAATAGAAGGCTTACTAAATAGTATATAGAGAAATAGTAATAGGTAGTTATAGGAACGAAGTTGTTTATTGATTTTTTTAAACAAAATAACTAAATCTTAAAACATCAAATTTGTTTACAAGGAGTTAAAATTAAACAATTTAATTTTAAAGTTATAAAACTGCTTTTGATAATTGTTATTAGATTTAAATTAGCAGCCCAGCCATTTAAATTAGCAGTAAATAAAGCTTATACATTTGCGTTTTGAAATGTTTTTTTCACATTCCATATAAATCCCCTCGCAATTTATCGTTTTCCTTTGCTATTCGGACCGAGTCATCTTAACTGACCGTTTGCCAATTTTCCATCAACAACGATGTCGGAAAATAACTTATTCCTCATGGATCTCAGCTCATGAGCACTATCTCCATACCAATCTAGAGCATAAAGAGTAAGCAATTAAAAGAAGGAATCCTAAGTAAAACTGCCAATTTAAGTTTTTATAGTAAAACTGCAAAAATATGATTTATCGAAGGGTTTCTTACACTAAAATTTGTCACAAGAGCAGTATCACAATATCAGATAATGCCAACCATATTTTTTAAAGCAATGATTCTCCCAATTCCATGCTTTGCATATCCCTCAAATATATACAGGGTGGTCTAAAAGTGGTTTCTCTTATGCACGAAGGGGGAGAGCTTCTGCGGACATTTTCAAAAATTGAAGTCGTAATGTTTTGATGTTAGAGTAAGGAATGGTACTTTTTGGGGCTGCCCCCGATCGATTTTTTTTGAAATATAGAACTAAATTCATCACCCCTCGAATTTTTCGAAATTCAAGTTCCCAAAACGCAGTTACAGACAAACTTTGATGATGTTACGGGCTCTTCCAAAAAATATTTCGGAATTGATGTCCTAAAACGAAGTTCTTACGCGATATTCAGTGATTATAGGTGGTAGGATTAAAACTCTCTCCACCTTAAATTTTTCTAAATTGTAGTTTTTTATTTTTAGATTTCGTACAGGAGCATTCGAGCCTTTAACCGAACAGTTTTCCCAATTGAACTCTCAAAAACGCCACTGTAGACCATGCTTTATGGTACCGTTAGGGGTTCAGCAAATTTTCAAAATTGAAGCTCCAAAAAAGCAATTGTAACGATTTTCGATGTTGTTAGAAAGCGAGGTGCTTGGTAGTTCTCCCCTAGAAATATTTCGGAATTGAAGTCCTAAAAATGAGATTTGAGGCGTTCCGTTTTGGAGGGGGGGGGGGGGGATAGGGCTTCCGAAGCGTAGCATTTTGAAGACTTTCTTATTTTTAGACCCACATAGGAAAACTAAAAAAAGGGGGGGGGGGAGGAATAGGAGGTAGGGAACGTACTGATTAATAATCCGCAACTATTGAAAATTTTTATTTTAAGGTTCTTTTCAAAGCAAATTAGATTTTTTCCCAACATTCTTTTTTTCTTATTAAAATTACTTCGTTCTTTCCCTTTCTTTAATAAAAAGGAATGTTTTTGAAAAATATTATACTCAGCCGTCGGGTGGGGGGGGGGGACGACGACACCGGTGCCATCTCCCCATTGGTTGCGCCACTGGTGCGAAGCCCTAGCGGCCTGTCTACTGAGCCAATCAAGCCAAAATTTTTGATGCACTCGAGATTGTGATGATTTTAAACAACGCCGTGCTCATTGTTACGGTTACAATGAAGGAATTTCGAATGGCAAAACCCCTTTTTTCCTTGCGCAAATTAATCAGCGTATTGAAAAGCCATAAACGGCGTTGAAGCGATTGACAAGTAGCAACGTTGAGCCCCAGGCTAAGAAAACATGCTTTACACACTGCATTTTACAGAAGAACAGCTTGAAACTCTTGACTTGAAGCCAAAATAAAACTTAGTTATAAGTCAACGTTCAAACTTTGATACAAGCGTACAAACTTGTTTAAAACCCTATAGTAATTGCCAATATAAATATATTGCATAGATAAATCTTGTAAATAAATATCATTTTTGGCTCGTGGTGCGATCTGTATTTTTTATGTAACAAAATATAATTGCATTTAAAGCAAAGAGCTTCACAGTAGATATTTATTGTGAAAACTGGACTGTGAAGAAGGAAATATTGGAATGTGCTGAAAAATCTTAAAGACTCGAGTTTTTGGTTAATTTCACGAAACTTTTGCGGTTTATGCGCGAACTAAAACTAAAAAGAATGTAAGTAAACTTTTAGTTGTATGAAAACAGTGTTTGAAGAAAGCGTTTGAGTGATATTAAGGAAAAAAAAAAGTCATTTGTATCTTTATAAACATTTTGAAATTTAACCTTTTTTTAAACTTTTTTTTTCTCTCAAAATTTCAAGCTCATCTAGAACGTTTATGTTTATTTATTTTAACCCCCCCCCCCCCGTATTGCCAACACACAACTTTTTTTGCCATTAGAAGTTGATGGTTGAAACTTATCCATTTTTTGGTCCACCAGAGTGTCTGAATTGATTAATGCAAGAATTTTGGCTGTTAATAATACAGTTTAGTCTAGATTAGAATAAAAATCTTGTGCAACATTTTAATAGCCGATTTAAAGGTGAATACTGATCATGAAATTTTTTTTATTGAGTTTTACATTTCAAGTACTGATAATAAATTGTACTAAAATGCAGCTCTAAATAATCGAACGAAGCAGACATAAAAATAAAACAGCTGATGCTCACATCATTTTGATCCTCTCGCATTCTTTTTTATCTAGCTTCTTCCCCAGCAAGAAAAACAAAATTGGAAGCAAAGAATTTTTCTTCTGCTTCAACTGAACTTTCTTTGGTTTGAACTAAACGTACTGACATTTTGCTCTGCTTTTTGTGGACTGTATCTGACAGGCTGAATCATATTAAATTTTGTGATATATCTCCGAATTCTTTTGGAGGTTTCTGGAGTATGTATATTTGATGATTAATGCTGTTTTCACACCTAAAGAATAAAATTTCTGTTTTCGGAATAGATCTCAAAACTAATGGAAGTATATTTCGATATTGGTTGATATTTTCTGCGTAGACGTTTTGGTTCAATAAATATTTTATTGCCACAGCATAGAAGCTAGTTCTTTAAGAATTACGGTTTTATTCAACATATTCTCGAAAAAGTAAGTGACTTGTTTTGGAGAATTATTTTTACTGCTTGTAAAACTATACTTTTTATGAATGCTGAAAAAAAATGCATCAACATAAAAAAACAGTAATCTTTTTGTACTTCTGAAAGCAAAGTTAATTTGATTACTCGTACTGTTTAATTACATTTTAATGGGCTTTGGGACTCATAAAAGACCGACACTAGATGATATAAAAAAATGATTTAAAAACTCTTTGATATCGAGAATAGGAAAAACCTGGATAGAAAGATGGCAGAATGGAAGAATGCTTTGGTATAGTTTTGATATGTATCGATTGTAAGTAGTTTTCCTGTGTTTAGAGAGAAAAAATGGTTAAAATCCATAAATGACTGTATTGTAATCCGTAATACCTCCCCTAACCCCCCACCCCCATTTTTTAACAAGAAAATAGCTCTTTTTGAAGAGTACAAACAATTTCCTTACCTTTTGTGACACAAAGACAAAAATTTAACTTAGAAAGAACATATATAATAGCTTGCAAAAGGTTTGAGATGATATGCTTTTTTGTCCTAAATTTTGCTGTAAGCAAAATTTCTTTAGGAAATATATTACTAATTTATAACCCTTTTAAAACTGCTAAAATGCACCGTTATAATAATTGATTTATGCATTAAAAATTCCTAAATTCACAAAAGTACTCAGAAAAAGGTTTGAGATCGTTCAGTTCTTCAGGATTTTCATGAAATTAGTCGTCTTAATCAAGCGCAATACAGCAATATTCAGTATTTAGTTACATATCCCTTAACTTTGAGGACTGCAGCTTATCGTCTGGGCATACAACTAACAAGGCGTTCTAAGCTGGACACATATTTTTGCCCAGTCTGATCTTGAAGGAGTGCTGACTTTAAAAAATTCTTCCAAGTCCCGACGTTTCTTCCGATGTGTTTCTAAAGTTGTTAAATGGACTAAGGTCACATGTGACTTACTCGCAGTCAGTCCAAAATTTGAAGCTCTTCCAATTTGTCACAATTTGGAAGTGTGCTTGGGATCATTATCCTGTTGAAATATCCATATAGGAGGCATCTTTTTATGAACCTTTCGAATTGTTTTTATGAGCATTTTTTTTATGATCTCGTCGATGTGTAAGAAAGGAACGATGCCATCCTGATGGAATGCTCCCGATACTATTACTGATATTTTTTCTTTTACCATCATTAAACTTGTTGACTATGTTGAAAGCAGTTGATTCTGGAATTCGAAATAGCTTTTATGGAGTTTAAGGAACTAAATTTTAATATCAAAGCCAGGAAAAGTATCCGAACTCACATAATCCCTTAGTGATAGGAGCAGAGGAATTTCTCTTTTCTAACCTCTGATCTAGCAAAGCTTTTGTGTGTGTGTGTGACCACATAAAATTAGGTCAAACACTAGAAACATGAATTTAATCAGATCGTCTCAAAACATTTTTTAAACAATAATCAGTTAAGCATTATTTGTGCAAAATGCCAAGGGCAGATCTTTTAAGCATGAGCATAGCTGTCGGGCTAAAGCACCAAAATACTAAATTCTTAAAAATAAAAATAAATAAATAGATAAATAAAAATCCCGTTAATAGGTTAAAACTAAGAAACCTTATAGCACAAAATTCTTATTACCAAGCCCTGCTACTTTACAATCTTTAAGAATAAGAAAGCTAGAGTAAGAATAAAAGTTATAGTACCATCGGAGTATTTAAAATTTATGTTCGATAAACCGAATTTGTGTCCGCAATGACAATATATCCCTCGGGTGACCGATTGATTTGTAATGTAAATAAATAAAAAATAAAAAAAAAATCAGGGGATAATGAAGAAATTCGCAATTGTCCTACCTGAATGGTTCTGCTGTATTCTTCAGATCTTCTGGCAAAAGAGGCAAACGTTTATAGTACAATTCCCAATCAAACGCGCCTCTAGCTCCTTCATCTTGGGCCCGATAAGACAACGTTTCAAAATCAATTACATCTATGAAGGGACAAGTTACGTACGTTCTGTCTTTCGCAATAGGATCTGAAAATACATAATGACAAGTGTTACAGAACACTAAAAAAATTCCGAAACGTTACTGAGTATTTCCATGTAACGTTTCGGGATTTCAACAGTTTTCATCCACTTCCTGGAAAAATCAAATATCACTGTCAAAACGTTTCCTGAATTCCTACAAGTTTCACGAATGCAGACTTTTCACTATTGTGAAGAATATTTTTAGCTCCCAGTTTAAAGATTGGCTGAGCCTATTTATAAAGTGTATCGGCTTCGGTTCGATTGCGGCACATCTTGACTGATTAAGCTACCAAAGGGAGCGAATAAGTCCATGGACTACGTAGGTTTGCAAGAATTGCAGGTGAACACAGCTCTTGATACTTGCTTGCAATTCTGACTTAGCTTTAGGCCATGTTTGTAATGCTGCTTTTGAAACTTCCGTGATAATTCAGGAAGGTGGCAAGCAATTATATTAAAACTACAAAAGTTTGCTCTACAATACCAGAAACACGACTGGCTTTAAACGGGAAGATTTCTGAATTTTTTAGGAGCCTTCCAGGATCATTTCAGGAAGGTAACTGAATTTAAGAGGAAAACCTTCCCGGTTTTTTCAAGTTATGTTACTGGCAGAAATTAGGCACATCAGCTGCCCATTATTTTCCAAGAACGTTTCTAAATTGTTTTTACAGTGAAGTAAAGATGCAAAAAATGTCATGGCAATGAAATAGAAATTAATTTTTTTTTTCTTATGAATGTCATCCAAATGCTGCTGCATTAATTTACAGTCAACTATGTATCATTTGACGAAATATCAATCCCTCGCTTTTCACTCGGTGCCGGTGCAGCTCTATCACGTCTATTATTTAGTGACAAGTGAGGGGATTCACTGTTATGCGAGTGGGAAAGATTTGGTGTACAAATATTTCTGCAAAAATGCCAAAGATACCAATCAATAAAGTATTGGAAGAATTGAATAAATACCAGAAAAGTAAATACGGATTTAACACGTTTTATAGCACGGAATTGGCAGATTACTGCAGACACGCGTTTCGAGGTTTCAAGGAACCTTGTTTTCAATGCAATGAAGTGTGAGCTTTAGGAATAAAAGTCATCCGAAAAAAGCGAATGACTTTTCATCCTAAAAGTCGCTTTTCTCGGATGAGTATTCACCTTGAAGCTCACTGTTCGTTGCATTCAAAAGGAATTTCTTGAAACCCCGCAACACGTGTCAACAGTAATTTGCAAGTTTTGTGAGATAAAACGTTGTTGTATCTTATTTTACAATAAGTATTGCGTTTGATTTTAGCGGAAGATACTCAAAGTTTTTTTTTTACAATAAAATATATTTACTGAGAGCCTTTTCGTAAATAATGATTCAGAATCTGATATTTGAACACGGATAAAACAGATAAAATCGTAACAATTTTAATGAATTTGCTCCAAAAATTAAAAAAAGGTAATGAAAAAAATGTTTTTTTTTATTACCTTTAGTACTGTGTATTTTATTTTGCAATTTGTATTAACTAGATTTTTAACTAAAACCTAGTTATTGTATTTTTATAAGCGTTAAAAATGAAAAGAAATCACATTGCGAAGTTTTCTAGCATTGTGTCATAGATTACTTTATTATCATTCAAAATTGAAACTTACCAAGTAAAGGGGGCAACCAATTGACATTGGCTTCTGTGTGAGAATCAAGGAACAAAAGAACTTCACTTTTAGCTGCTTTTGCACCAAGTAGTCTCGCTCTTATTAAACCTTCCCTCTTTGAAGCTCGAATGATTTTCACTTTTGAAAAATGTTGTGCCACATATTGATCAAGAGGCGTTTTTAGTTGAGCTGAAATCATTGGAATCACTCGATTAAACGAATTTTATAGAAAAAATATTGTGACACATTTTTAGCAAACTTAAAGACAGCAGAAGATATTATTAATATCAATTAAATTATCATTAATATCATCTTAGTGGATGCTGAAAAATGTTCTGCATAGAAAACATTTCACAGCCCAGGAGAGAGCAGTGAATTTTATAACAGTACTTTTCTTGAAATCTTATTTTTGATGTTTTTTTCTCCTGAATATTAATACTATAAAGTATTAATAGGAAATTGTAACCTTTAAAATGAAAAAAGAAAGAAACAAAAGTTTTCTTTAAATGAACTATTGAAATATTTAAAAAATATTTTTAAATAACAAAGTGTTTGCTATTTCTTGTAAATTTCTTTGAAAACAGTCAATTAAGAGAAAATTGCAATTATTAATTTCGCAAAATTTAACTTGTCCAGTACGAAGTGAAACTTCATCTTCTTAAGAAAAGTTGTTATGCAGGATCTCTTAATATTTTTCTGTTTTATTGTTATTATGACAAAAATATTTTACACTAGTAAACTGTAGGATCAAAGTGAAATAAAATATTTCACGTCGTCCCATTCACTTTGCGCATGTATAGTCCATCTCACACTATTGTTGGTGTTCGGCAAACTAAGAAAACCGATTATACATGTTTTTTGCAAAATTGTAAACAAACAACGAAGCTTCACGAAGAAAACTTGTTTCTTCAATGCTTGATTTTAGCAAATCTGGCTTTTATTATTTTTAATCAGTTTCGAGATATATTTGTTCGCAAACAAACGGCAACAATCATGATGTGCATAACAAATGTTTATATAAATTGAAATAAAAATAATCCTTTAAAAAAATACTGTTCTGAAGAGCAGTAGGACGTAGCTAATATTTGCATTATTTGAAGAAGACATTTTAAAATGTACAATAACAAGAAATATTTCAGACCAGCTCAACAATATTATACAATGAGCAGTCAATATTGGATTTTTTTTTCTTATCATACAGTTCAGTCTTTAGAGGTGACTGCTATCTAGCTGGAATCAGCTACACATGCAATTTTATAATTAAAATATTACCAAATAGGTAGAACTGCAGACAAAGTATACTATTTTATCATTTTCCTCTGCTCCTTTATCTCACTTTACCCCAAGTTCACCAAAATTTTAATGTCTTCTGCTTATCTCTGAAGGCAATACATAAAAATATGTTTCAATATTAGGTGGTTACTTTTCTTACCTTTATTGCTAAAATCATCCACTAAAATTATTTCTTCTATCAGTTCATCAGGTGACCTGTTCACTATGCTCGTAACAGTTCTAAGAAGGGCAGTCCAATGTTCATTATGAAAAGGGATTACTATGCTAACTTTCGGTAATTTTGAGAGGTATTCCTTAGATTTACAGCTGAAAAATATGTAAAGAAAGCACAAAGTTAAAGTGATGTCTCAAAAGAACTATTATTGAGATTCAATAAAATATTTTTTCAGTGATTGAAAATTATTTGAGTTTGGGGGAGGGAGTTGTCATTCGGGAGTTCAAAGCAGCGGGGCTCCAACAAACATTCTTGAAAAATTATTTTATTTACAGAAATGTTTTTTGCTTAATTTCAAATTTGCAACGGATTATCACTTTGTATGTAAAACAAATATCATTGAAGATGAATTTTGTTAGTCATTGTTTTAAATCAAATTTTGAAACTTAAAAGCAAGGTAATACATAACATAATGCATTTCATTAAATGAAATATTGCATGAATAAAATTTCTTATGAAATAATCATATTTTTCTAACTTATAAATGAATAATTTCTCGTTTATTTTGTATAGATAATCATAATCAGGCCTGACATTATTGGAGATGTTGGGTTTATTTCAGCCCTGTGCTTATTAGAAACCAGTAACAGTATTACGTGCTGATAGTTTCTTCTATTTTTACGGAACAATTACACAAAGCCTGCTTCAAGAGGATTGTAGCATTTAAATTTATCGTCAAAACTTAATTGCCTCGCGAGCAATATGTAAATAAATATAAGTCATTAATCTCAAAAAGATAAATGTTTTAAAGCATTGTGAGTTTGGAATCCACGCAATGTAATAAAAGAGTTGTTTTACAAACAATTGTTCTAGAGACTTAAAAGCTCCAATGATGGTGAAACGTAAATTGAGTGAGCATGAGCAATGTTTGCTGGACGGGAAAAATTTTTTTTAAGTATCCAGGACAGTAGCTGATCATGTGCTTCATGAAAACAAAGTCAACTCGGACAAGACAGCTTATAGACCGTAGAAAAGTTAGCTTATATAGTTAGAAAGAGAGAGAGAGAGAGAGAGAAATAGATAGGGAGAGAAAGAGAGATAAAGAGAGAGGGATAGAGAGATAGAGTGAGAAAAAGAGAGAGAGATAGAGAAAAAGAGAGAGAGATAGAGAAAAGAGAGAGAGATAGATAGAGATAGAGAGGTAGAGAGATAGATCGAGAGAGAGAGAGAGGAATTTTAAGGCTACTGCTGGTTATAATTTATTAAGGTCTGATTATTGAGGTGCCAAAAATAAAAATTTCGAGATAATCTGTTCAGATGGTAGGAGAACCCCTCTTCTGCGTTGGTGCTAGGGATAGTACTATTAGCCTTGGTAGGTTCTGCTATACAGCTCGATTTAGAAAATGAATTCAACGAAAGCCTACCAAGGATCTGAACTTCAAATGCGTTTATCTCAAAACTTTAAAAAGTTCTTTTATATACCTTTGCTTCTCACTGCCAAAATTTCAGAAAAGTAGAAAATAGTATGTTTCATTATCCTATTGTAAACTGTGCAGATGAAAAGTTGGTAAAGATTTTCTAAAGTATAATTCGTTTTCTAAAATCCTTATATTTACATTTAGCAAACTTTCGATCACAGGAATTAGTTTTACAAAAATATATCTTCTTCTGAGCAAATTAGTAAAAGATTAATATTATCTTACCCTTTTCAATGATGAGGGTTCTCTTTTGTACATAAAAATGACTGAATCAGACATAAAACAGGAGTACGAGGAGGAAAGGGGGTCATGGCGCAGACTGTATTGCTGAAATGTTTTGGGTGGTTCATTTTACAGGGTTTGTACTTCATTGCCGGGGTGGGGGGTCTGGCTCTTGGGGGAATTTATTGAATTTTAGGGGTTCTTTTCGAATAATTTAGACTGTTATTGGAAATAAAAGTATAATTTTTTAATTTCTTATTTTACTGTTAGATTCAAACGATTTGCAACCATTTCATTAATTTTTTAAAGCATGCGTTTTACAAAGTCAATATATTAAATTATTTACTCAGTGAACTTTTCATAAAATTGTAAGAAAAATAAGTGATGTGATTTAATGTAAGTGGAATAAATATCTGAAACAAAATATCCTTTTCTGACGCAAATAAGGTTTATTCATGATGCCACAGTCAGCTTTCAGGTAAATTGATATTTTAAATTACTCCCTATAGCATCACAGGAAAATATGGTCGACACATAAAATATTCAGAAAAATAAATTTCAGTTACATGAGCACTATTTTATTCAGTTTCTCATTGCTTATTATTTCATTTCAAAGTCATGTTTATTCATTTTATACCATTACTATAAAAACAAGATAGATATTCAAATTGCTGTTTGCTTGAATAAATTAAAAAAACTGCTCGCTCGGAACTAACTTAAACCGAGCGTATAAAACTTGTTCCAGACTGTTTCCCGAATTTGGTTTATGCTATTATACTTAATAGAGGGCAAACTGAATTTTAAATTCAAATACACTTTCTGATAATAAAGTCTACATTCAGCATTTTTGCAATAAGCTAGTAGCTTAAGGTAAAAAAAAATCGCCAAGTTATACGCTTTTTATGCAAAGCTCATCCACGAAGAAGACCGTTTAGAAACACCCCACGTCTTTAATATTCTAGACGGGAGTCGAATACGCATTCAAAAAAGTCGCTTTAAAAGAAAAGCCACTCATTCAGCAAAGTCGAAAGACGATCATATGGCTTTTAAAGGAAATGAAACGGCGAAAGTAAAAAAAAAGTCTTTAAAAGAATGAAGCAACTAAACCATAAGAATCAAGAACACATACGTGATCTAAGGGCGCTTAGGTGGGTTATTTTCTTTCCTGTTGTAGTAGCCTTCGTTTAGATGGAGCCTCTTTAATTTTATTTTTCTCTCTCTCTTTCGAAGCACGTTACTTTAAAAGCATTATTTTTGTCGCAGGAATTCAGAATTTTGTATCTACTTAGGGACTTAGACAATACTTTTTATACGCATTTTAACAAACTTTCACAAAGGTAAAAATTGCAGAACAACATGCAATTAACTTTTTGTCTCATAGTTGAAAACTTTAAAAACAGTCGTTAAAGTTGCGTGCATTCCATTACTAGCAGCAACATTTTGGAAAAAAAATAATTTAGCACGGAAGTCCCTTTCAGACATATTTGCAGAGAAAAGCGTTTTTAATTAAGAAAAAATCCTCTAAAAGCTTACTGCTAACATACTTCATACTTAAAAAACAATGCAGGCAATCTCAAGAAATCTTTTCTTCTTCAATATAAGGTACTACATTTCATAAAGGATTAAAACTATAAGTATTAATAAAGTAAATAAACACATAAATCAAAGCAGTTTCTTTCTATAACTTTTATAATTATTTTAATATTTATATTTTTGATGAGTAATCAAGAACATGTTGGGAAATAAAGAGAAAAAAACTGTAGATTGAATTATTACCACAGAGAGTGAAAATAACGTTTAGAGATAAAGTTTTGTGGGTTGATGTACTGTTGGAACAATTTGTGATACACAATCTTGAATCTTTAAAATGAAGACTTTTAGCTTTGTTCGATTTGAAAGTCAGAAAACTTCCTAGGATCAAGCATCTCCCAGTAAAGTATTATAGTTGTAGGTAGCATAGGGGAGGGTGGCCCAAAGCGGGTAGGTTTTCGAAGATTGCTCAAAAATTGTAGTTTTTGGATTTTTATCGAAACAATTTCGGTTTCATTTCCTAGCAGGGTTCTTGAACTTCAAAATAAAAAGTGGTTTTTGTATTATTTCAAACCCAATACTTTTATTTATCATCAAACATTACAAACACTTGAAAAACCCGCTTTGCCCTACAAGGGGGCACAAAGCGAGTGAGCTTAACTAATTGTGATTTGATATATTTGCCAATCAAATATGAAGTTATAAATTATTAAATTAATTGACTAGCTACCAGTCATTATAAAAAAAAGTACATAAAGTGCAATACTTATCCAATTTAAAGTCAAGACATATGTTTTTAAAACATAAAGAAATAACTGATTAAATTAATAGACTAATTCATTGACATCATAAAAAATAACTTTTTGAAGTTATACTTATCCAATTGAAATCGAAAATCTAAGTCAGCACGTGTGACAAGAAATTATAAAAAAATACATGATGAAATCCTATACCCGGTTTGCCCGACCCGCTTTGCCCCAAAACACGTTTTTTATTTCAATAATTATAACCTTAAACTTAATTAAATTTTAACTTAATTTACCCTTGAAATTAACCTTTAAATTAATTTACCTTTAAATAACCTTAAACTTAATTTTTAGTTATTCGTTAATTTAAAAAAAAAAAAAAAGAAAAAAAAAAACGAATTGACCATCGTAGTTTTTAGGTGCATGGTGTCAGAAAAACGTAATATTATTGGCGATAAAAAAAAATTTGGTCTTCGATTAATCACAAGTTAAAAAACTTCATTTTTTTAAAGAAATGTACCTTTTTTTTTAAATTTTAAGCCTGGTTGCGCCATGCCGCTTCACTGCTGCTTTACTGGGACTAGGGTTGCCATTGGTGACTAAAAAGGTGACTTTTGCGACTATTTCTTACCTTAGGCGACTATGGCGACTTTTTTTAGCAAAAAACAGGCCAAAAAAGACTATTTTTAAAAAAAACGGCGACTTTTTGAAATAAAAAGCGACTATTTTTTCATATTTTATGAAATTCATTGAAAAAGAAATAGGAAGAACGATTTTGAGCCAATCAGTTGCATTCCAACACACTATGGAGATTGCATCATACAGTTTTCAGCCAATAGCGTTTCGCCGCGGCGAACGCGTCGATCTACTGAGGTCGAATTCAAATGTAAAAAAAAAAGGGGGGATGGGGTAGAAAGATGATCTGAGCTAAAAGAATCTTCTTTTGAACTTTCCCTTTATTCACTGCTATTTTGTTCCTGTTAAACTATTTTTAGATTGTTTTCTGTTAGTCCAAGGATTGCAGTTTCTTATTTGTGTGTTTAAAAAAGATCAAGGATTGTAGTTCCAGGATTTTGATAGCAGCCGATGTGAAATAAATACATTCAAGTAAATGTTAAAAAAATATTATTTACTTTATATTATAACAGGGATAGATCGCCGCTTTTTGTCTTGGTTTTTAAAGACTTTTTTCCCGATTTTTCTCGGAAATTTTAAAATTTTTAAATCAATCAAATTTTTAAGTTAAAATATCATCTTTTTTTCTTTTTTAAGGATAAAATTACTTTAATATGCCTCCCACCATCTTACCCGAAAAAAAAACGTAAGTTCTGCGAAACCAAAACTAAAAACATAATGCACATTGTGATTTTTTTCCCCTAAAGCTCAATTTCCGTTTTCTGTAATAAAATTGCATTATTAATAATGATCTCCAGTGCTTTGACTTAAGTTATCCTAATTTGTACGGCAAAAACATAAAGTCGTTCTTTGTTAACATTCTAGCGTCGAACACGTGCTTCGCCGAAAATTGCATGACGTGTTCGAAATTGAAATCTTTTAGCATCCGGTTAGTGTTTGAACTATTTTAAAAGGTCTTAGATATTTTAACTTATGCTATCTTAAAGCAATTTTTTTTTTATTTCAATAATTTCTTATTTTTTTAAAACTTTGTTCTTAAGTTGTTATTAGTTACGTATTTTCGTACAAAAAACGAAATTTCAAACTAGCAAACTTGTTTATCTTCAAATATATTCTCAAAATAAATATTTTCAAAGCTACTCTAATTTAATTTTATTGTTTTTTAAAGTTCACATAGAAATGAACGTAACTAAAAATTGAACTCTAGGAGAAATTCATATAAAAATGAAAATTTGACTCCTTTTAGCTGGAAACTGCTTCAAGTGATCACTAATAGCACTAAGATATAAAATGTAAAAAAATGAAATGAAAATTGATTTAACAATTAACAACAGTCATAAAGTTACTAGAATGTTCATGTATTGGTTTGCAATAATTATGTTTAGCTTATTAGGTAATTTAAAATATGTTTTCACATGTAGAAGTCTGATAACATTACATCAGCATCTGCTAAAAAAAAAAAAAAAAAAAAACTGTCACTACAGGAACATAAACTGGTCCTTGCCCTAAAAGTTAGGCTAAGAAGTAGAACTGGCCCTGCCATTATTTAAGAATTTTTTAAGATGTTTTGTTTGACGTTGTCATGGTGCCATGTTCACATGTGCCCCCCCCCCCCCGCTCCCCTGTACTAGTTTGTTTTTTACTCTGCTTATTTCAAAAGCCATTTTACCTATTACATTAATTACTTTCGATATATAGCTACTGCTTAATTATTACATTTAAATAGTAGTATGAAAAAACTGTCTCATTTTAGTTCACAGTTCTTAATTTTTAAAAAAGACTAGACTTAGAAGTACACAAATCAACGATCAGTATTGAAAAAAAAAATCAACATTTAAATGTATTGACAATTTTAAATTTAAAATGCATGGGAAAATGTCAATACTGCATCTGTGAAAGATGAGTGGAAAGTATTACAATCAGAATTTTCTTCCCCATCTATTAATGATCAGCATGAAAGAGTTGATCATTTTTGGAGAGATGCTCTAAACAAGAAAACTCTTCTTGGACAACTAAAATATCCTTTACTTAATAAACTTGTCAAAGTTAGCTTATGCTTGTCTCATGGAAATGGAGACGTGGAGAGAGGATTCTCTATTTCAAAAAGAATCCTAGCTGAAGATAAGTCAAAAATGTCTGAGCAGATGCTTAATGAAAGACTTATTATAGGAGACGCTTTGACGAAATACCAACATGTAGGCGAGGTAAAAATAACAAAGGAACTTTTAAAATTGGCATATGAGGGCACACAAGTCATATGAAAATTATCTGGAAGAACAAAGAAAGTTGAAGGAGCAGACTTTGAAAGAAAACAAAGAATGTGAAGAGATGATTGAAAAAGAGAAACAGAGAGAAGAAGAAACAAAGAGCAAAGCACAATCAATTAAGCAACTGGAAGACAAAGCAAAAATAGCTGCTCAATAAAAGAAATCCAATCAAGAATCTTCAGATTCGCTATTAAAATTAGCAAATCAACGACTAAAATCAGCTATTAAGAAAAATGATTTTTAGAAATTAGAGTAGCACAGGGGATGATAGAAGGTGCAGAGAAGTTACGAGAAAAAGAAAGAACTGTAGAACGGAAAGAAACAAAGCTAAACCATATTCAGTAAATTACCGCCCTTTAGCCAGGGCTAAAGCAGAAATACATGAAATACACCGCCAGCTCAGTCATTTCCAACCG
Organism: Uloborus diversus; assembly: GCF_026930045.1. Taxonomy (NCBI): domain Eukaryota; kingdom Metazoa; phylum Arthropoda; class Arachnida; order Araneae; family Uloboridae; genus Uloborus; species Uloborus diversus. The sequence continues at coordinate 10,557,364 of NC_072740.1, read as the reverse complement.
AGGACTGCAGTTTCGTGCTTATTAGCACTCATCAGCCCGGCGCGGTGTATTTCATGTAAACCATATTGTTAACAAAAGAAAATCAAGTTTAGTTGATATTTATATAGCTAAAAAAATCAAAAAATAACGAAATTTTCTATTTTGTCATCAATGTGTTTAATGAAGGATTTTTAATCATACGGCGTTTAAATCTCTGTTTTAATCACACTCAAACTCGATTTATAATTCCTTTTTGTCTTGACTTTTAAAAAAAGATCTTCATTAAATTTTCTTTTATTATTAGTACCATTAAAAATGCTGAATGAACCAAGTTAATCTCGGAAAATAAATATTATGTTTGGGAAAATAAGTTTTTATTTTCTTGTAGTTAATATAGGTAGTCATCTTTTGATTGTGTGACACAATGTATTTTTTGAATTTGTAAGTATTTAAAAAATATTGGAAAAATCAACTTCATTACTATTCTGAGAGTTGCTTTTTTGAAGAAGTAGTTCCAGTAAAAAATGTTGAATGATGTTAAAACACATGTTAGATCTGAGAAATTAAGTTTTGATTATTTTCTTTTTTTGCATTTACTATAAATAGCTATGTTTTAAGATTTTCTGTTGTGTGATTTTGTTACACTAAGTATTTTTTGAGTTAGTAAATAGTTAAAAGATATTGAAAAAAGCAACTAAATGGGTGAAAAAAGCAACTTAATCATTGTGCTGAGGAGACTATTTAGGCGACTTTTTTTACAATTTAGGCTACTAAAACAACTATTTTGAAGCAAAATTTGGATGGCAACCCTATGGGACTGATTAAAACTCAGGGGTGTTCGGGTAAACACAACATACGTATGCATCGCCGCTGACACAACATTCGGAGACATACGAAGGTCTACCCGCTTTGGGTCACACTCCCCCATATGTTTTACCCTTTTTTTTACTGTGCATGATCTTGGATTTTTCAATAATAGAAGATGCATTCCCAAATTAGTTTTTTACTTGGTGACTTTTCTGTTTGTGATGAACATCTTAGCTAACTAACTATGACAGGTTCATTTTGCTTAAGTTTGAAATTCATACATGAAAGTTGAATCTCATCCCCTTCTTCCTCCAAAAAAAAAAAAAGAGGACCTCATTTGTCACTACAGTAAAACCTGTTAATTTGACCACCCTTGTTAGTTCCCCGCCTGCCTAAGTTGACCGCTTTTGTCAGGTACAAAATTTGTCCTTTAACCATATATATCAACCTCCATAAGCTGACCTCCTTTCTAAGTTGAGCACTAAAGTACTGCACCGTATGTGATCAACTTAAACAAGTTTTACTGTATTCGAAAACCAGATAAGTGAATGATCAAACATTTTTTATAAACAACCAAAAATCCATTAAATAGTGGTAATCATATTTAAGTAAATTATCAGTACCATTGCTCTGCACTTACCTTGGATGTCTGATATCGGGAAGTGTTCTATTCAAAGCAATGAAATCGCTGACTAGAGCGTTAAATCCATTTGATTTGTATAATTCGTCTTTGGTTCTGTCTAACCCAGGTGGTAAGGAAAACGCAGTCCCATGTTCTCCTGGACCAATAGGAATACTGACATTTCTTGGTTCAAACCACGACTTTCTCACTGGCACCTTCGGGTAATAAGAAAGCACATAGAATTTTTTAATTTAGAGGGAAAACAAAATTTCCGAACGTGTGTATTTAAAAAAAACATTTCTCGATTTCAAGAAAGCTACACACAATACTCGTCGCAAAAAGAAATATTTTCAATCACATCTATAAACCTGGCGGAAAGGTACAACGTACTTAGTTGAGTGAAATCGTCCTTTCTGGAGCGCTTGTCTGTAATTTTTTTTAAAGCATGAAAAAAGGCTTTACGTATAGTAAAAATGTCACTAAAAATAAATAATTAAATAAAATAAATATTGAAAAACGGAACACATGAAATATATGTATTAAGATAGGAAAATATGGGAGTCAGTTTGTCTATTGGTCGGTCTGCCTGTACTCCTCTCTTCTTGCCCGCCAAAAACAAAAACTTTTGAAGAATTAATCTAATTCAACAAACGTTTTTGTTCAGTTCTAAAGATGCCTGTCATGTCATTTCATTTTTATGTTCAGATTTGAGCACTGTTTCGTTTAATTTTTAATGCCCAAAAAATTTACACATTAGCACATACAGTGAAATGTAAACAGAACCTGAATGAAACTATGGAAGATTTTAAAGGTGGATTAACTTCAAATCACCTGAGCCCAGTGACTCAGTGGTAGCGCTCCCACGCTACAGGCCCGGGTTCTATTCCCGGGTTGGGCATGGTTGACTCAGCCGTTCATCAATTCACTTGGTCGATAAAATGAGTATCAAGCGTACTTGGGAACCCAAAACTGGGGGTTCCACGTTAGGCTGACCACCTAAACAGAATATCTCCCATGCACCCCAGAGCCCCTGGTCAGGAAAACTTAGTTGAGAAAAGTAGGCTTTGGCCTTCACGTGTTGTCGTGGCACAGGGTTTGGTTTTTTACTTCAAATAAAAATTTATTTGAATTATGTTCCTGAAATCATTTTTAATGTTTTTTTTCAGTTATATTTTGAACATTTAAAAAATATTTCAATCATTTTTGCCTACATTAGTAATTTAAACCTATTCCCCTTCCAAAAAAAATCTTATCCGAAACAATGAAGATATTTGGAACATGTTATTAAATGCTTTGGTTCCAACAAAAAAGTTCTTACAAGAGGAAGAAATGCAATTTCCCGTAGACATGCAATGGACCCAAGTTCGAGATTGAATGATAGAATCAAAGTGAAGTGAACTCAAAGCGCAAATGATTTTATTGCGTACATAATTATTGAAAAGAATAGTTTTTATTTTATCTTTCAATATTCTTTTTATGTTTGTCTGGAATCTTTTCATGGTTTGTCATCGGGGAGGGAAAAAGAACTCGATTGGATGCGTTTTTTATATTTTTCTTATCGAAAAAGAAAGTGCTGAAAAGATTTTTTAATATGAATACACTTTAAATTTTTACTATTTTTTAAAATTAAAACTTTAACTATGATTAAAGACATTTTTCTCATGGCAAACTTGAAAAACTATCTCACTTTGTAGTTGATAAACAGTGTTTTTACGTCATTTGTTTATTTATTTGTACTTTTGAGACTCATAATTTTGAACTGACAGAAATAGTTCGAAATTCAGTCCTACAATTTGTTGCTCCAACGGTCGTACGCTTGAATGTCAGGAAAAAGTGCCCGAGTAAAAGAAAAGGTTTTTAATAAAAAGTTCATTTAAAGTTGAAATTTACTTAAGCATATATCGTCTAACAGTTTTTATATTTAAAAATAGTTTTATTTAAAAAAAAAAGAAAAAAAAATGTTTTTCAAAAATCCGTTATCAGTTATAAGAAAAGTATTAAGTAAGTTCGCCTAATATCTCGTTCATGATTCAATTGGCTACACATTTTGTGCTAGGAAAACTTTGAAATAATTCCAAAAAGTACTTCAAACTAAAAAAAGAACTTCTTTATTGTCAGTATAAAAACAAACTAAGCCACAGTTGATAAGTTCAAAAACATTGTCAAAAATTCAATTTTTACTTCAATGGAAAGAAGCAAGATCAATCGATACACTCGGGGCACTATTAAGTCGTTATTTTTTGATTATTGGTCACTCTGAGCACAGTTCGTGCAAATATGTGTAGCATATGTAGCACAAGACCATATCCTCCAGCCGATATTTTGATTGCGTAATAAAGATACCGTATTCCTAATAAAGCCAAACATGGCCTTATTGAGCTACACTCTACTTTTCCAGCTTTATCCAATCACAGGAAAAAAAACGTCAGTACATAGCGATATTTTCCTTTTTGTATTCGTCAACCACATAAATTCTGATTTCTAAAACAATTAACAACTTTTTTTATCTAGTAAACCAGACTGAACCATGAAGAAACAAAATTTACTGTAAAATGAGTTCAAGCAATTTTGAAAAGACTCTTTTGTAAAAACGGTTGCATCACTTTTACCTGTTGATATGAAACTGCATATTTATAATGCTTTATCACCAGTTAAACTTTCTGATGGCCATAAAACCACGTTGTCTCGTGTTCTTACTATCCCACTTAGAAATATGGGAGATTGGCCTTACTGATATACATGGCATTACTTGGCGCACCCACGTTATTTGAAACAACTTTCAGTCTTTGAAAATTCAGAGAGATATTTATACTTCTTACGTTGGAAAAATCGATGTTGTGTAGCGGAAAGTATAGGCTCGTTTAGTTTATGGAGCTTGTTAAATACAGTTTCTTTGTCTTCAATGCAATATTTTCTTCTCTTCCTTTTAGATAAGTTATTTGTGGGCCTTAGTATTGAATTTAGAAGAAACATTTAACTGAAGAGCAAGTTAATTTCAATACATTAAGTGCTTTTTTTAAGTTCAACAATCGTTTAGCGCAGTATAGCCTACTAAGGCTCTTGTGCCAAAAAACCCTATCAAAACAACCCATTTCTTTTAAGTAGCAATTTTTGAACTGATCTGCAGAACACTCATATTAAACATTGTAGGTTAAAAAAATATGTATTAGTATTTTAGATAGAAATATTGAACTATTTCATTTGTACGAGAAACATACGCGAGGTAACAACTACGTCATTTAAAACATATATTATTAGCATATAATAAAAGCATTACGCTTGCTTAGTCTTATGCATTTCTCATTATTTTGCGATTGAACAATTTTGTGTGATGTGAAAATTGAGGCAAATGATTCGCAACCAATGCTTTTCCTGGTTCCTAGAAAGACACGCAATGCATCAATAACTGTTTCGGCTTCTTTATAGTCATTTTTCCCAAGAAAGTAACAGCTTCCTCCCAAGGAAAAAAAAAGAACATCAATATAAACTTCAGAACCCAATGTATTTTGCTGATACTGAGAATTTACATTTATAGATTGAAGACATTTTCAAAAATGTTTCTAGTGATATGTAACATTATATTTATAATAAAAATGAAGAAAGAAGACAAAACTCAGTAAATTTAAAATGAAAATCTTATTTCTGTAGAAGTTCGACAAAAGTATGCTCCTATTTTTTATTATTTAAACGTAATTGCTAGCTTACATCTGAAAATTTATTCTCTTAATGCTTAATTTGATAACTGATCATTAGATCAAATATTATTATTATTTTCCGAGAAAAAGGGGTTACTACTAATTTTCTTCAACACTTTCAATAAAACTTTATGAAAAAAGGTAAAAAAAGTTAGAGAGATTAATACAACTGAAATATTGAGGCAAAAAATACAAACCTTGGCTTCTTTTAGAGAATTTTTTCCGGAAAAATTTACTCTTGTTGCAGAGCTTTTTTCGGGATCTTCAGCAATGATAATGAAAGATTGTAACTCTAATGTTGTGAAGAACGTTCTTAGTAGCATGCATGCACAAAACATTACTGCACATACAGTCAAAATAAGTTTTAACAGTCTCTTCCTTTTCCGACGAAACATTGCAGCATACGGTGGTCAGGAAGACATATGTAGCAAAATGATTCGGCAGAAAATGTTTTTTTTTTTTTGCTAAAAAGTACGTTCAGTAAAATAATTCGTTATCAAAAGCAGCTTACACGCAAACATCATTTTTATTAGATCTTTTGTAACAGTACCGATGACAAGCTTTTTGCTTTGATGAATTGCTTCAGAAAATAGTCTTCAATCTTTAAATTCTAGTAATACTTCAAGTAGCATATGTTGTTCCCAAATTTCGTTATCTTATTTTAGAAATGTTCAAAAGTGTCTTTCCTTTCAATAATATATCTCTTATAAGAAATACAAGCATTTTTCAACTGCGCACATAAAAAATGTAAACTTCTTTCATTCTTAACCAAACGTGAATTCAAAAATTGCAAGTCTTCTGCTATGGCAGCACCTAAAATAAAAACATGATGCATTTAGAACAAGGTGTTAAATTAAATAGTAGTTAATTAAACAGTAGTTTACAGTTTATTTATTTTTCTTAACTAATAAAAGGAATAAGCTAAAAAAAAAATAACCGAATTTTCAAAATTAATTTGAATTCTGAAATCTTGAATTCAAATTATGTTTTTCGCAATCACGAGTTGCGACAGGACCCTACTCATTGGTTACTACCCCACTAGCTTGATTTTAGAAACGGTTCCTGCCCCTCCTCTTAGGCGGTTACGTGTGTATAGTTGTGTATGTGTAGGCTTGTGTGTGTGCGTAGACCTGTGTGCATGTGTGTAAAGGCATGTGTGTGAGTGTGTAAGAGCGTGCGTGTGTCTTGGACATGGACGCCACCGACCAGGAGCAGCGGCTACCGAAAGACAGAGCTCAGGACCAGAGGAGTAGCGCCTGCAGATGGCGGTGGGGTTGAAAAAGGAACCGGACATCAAGGACGATCAAGTGAAAGCAATTAGCAATCGTGATTGCTCAATAATGGGGGGAATTTTTTACTGCATTTCACTTTCTGAATTAATAACAATCTATCTTATCATCTGCTGATTTTAAATTAACCTTGGTGTTATTGAGAGCTCGTATTTTTTTTCATTATGTAGGATGTTTTTCATTTTATTTATTCACAAATCTTTTTTATTTGCCATTATGGCATTTTTGGTTCAACGCAAAATTTTATTTAATGTTTTGCGTATGAAAGATAAATAGCTAAAACTACTTTAATGCATCTGTTATAATTAGTTTCAGGAACAGAAAAAAGTTTAAGTAACACACACATAAAGTTTACAACTTAAAATTTGTGTTATATGAACGTAATAATTTAAAAGCATTTTCTTGTATTCAAATACGGAGAAACATTTGAGCCAACCATCTGCAACCCACATTTATTACATTTGTTGACAGCAAGTTGAATAAAGTTTTTCAAAATGCACTGAATCAAGTTGAATAAATATCTATATGCTGGAAACGTAAAAAAGAGAAAAAAACGTTAAATTGCAGATTACTGCAGACACGTGTTTTGGGGTTACAAGAAATCCCGTTTTAATGCAAAATAAAATAGACGAAACATCCGATTTTTGTCGGATGTCTTTTCATGCATAAGCTGCCTTTTTTTGCATTAAAAAGGGGTTTCTTGTAACCTCGAAATACGTGTCTGCAGTAATCTGTAATTTGAGCAATTTAACGTTGCTTTTCTTTTTTTACTTTTTTTTTTGCATTGAATCATTATGACAAAAAACACAACATAAATTTTTAAGTCAGAATATAAAAGGAAAACAATCCTTCAAATCAACGTTCCAATAAGTTCTGAATAAATTCTTCTTGAGCAGGTTCAATCCAAATTTGTTTATTACTTATGTTATAGAATTAATAATCAACTTTTTTTAACTTATTCTTACTCTTATTTATGTAATATTTATAATGTTTCCACTCTTAAATCACACCGTGAACTTTTGTGTCTTCTTTTTTTCTACAAGGTCCTACATAATTTAGTTGACCGCTCAGATATCGTCAATACGATACAACTTGCTGTCCCAAGTAGGACTCTTAGGAGTCATTCCTCTTTTAAAAATATTTTTACCAGACGGAACTATGTTGATAATTTTTGTATTTTTAAATTTTACAAACTTTTTAACATTCATTGTCTTGATTTAGATATTTTTAACTTGTCATTTTACAATTTTAAGTTTTTAAGTTTTAATGTTTTTAATGTATAGTTTGTTTTAATTGCTTTTTTTATATTGTTGCCACTGTAACCAGATTCTTTATGTAGTGTGCAATGCTTTTAATAAATAATAATAAAATAAATTGCTAATGCATGAATTAAAAGATAAACACCGATCTAAAAAGATAACTACATCGGCACTATCTCGCTATCTACAGCAAATTTATTTTCATCAAACAAATCAAATTCATTTTCATCGAACAAATCCTATGTCTTTAAAGTAGAAAAGTAAAAGAACAGATTGATTGCAATTTATAACCTGCTATTTTAATAATATAATGGCGCGAAATTCAAACAATGGTTAAAAACAGGAAAACCCATTATTAATTTATTACACTTTTTCGAAGATTTCACGCAAATATCTGGTAATGAGTGTTGAAATGCCCACTACAATAAATATGCACTTAGCAATTATACTCTCAGCTTTCATTTGCGGTGTAAGATCACTTTGGGTCTAACGTGACTTGCCTGTTATAGAAATCTAAATAGGGTTCCTGATCACGATTCACGTAAACGCCCATTGGTAACTTTCCCAACTGAGTAAAAGTGTACAAATTTCTCCAGAAAAAGAAACTAACGTTGGAAGTTACGTGCCACTACGTAATTTAGGGAATGAGGTTGTGTGTCACAACAACATTAAGAATTAACAATAAAGTAGTGTAATTGGCTGAAAGCGTTTTTTATCCCCGGGAAAAGAACTTTCTATTTCCTTTGAACTGCCCAAAAGACTAATAAAGTACTCTGTAATTTGGTTTTTGTTAATTGATGTTGCCTCGCTTTGTGTGAGCGGATATTCGGCCAAAAGGTGTGAAGTAAAAATATGGCCGTGAAGCTGAAGTTGAAAGCAATTTTTAAATCTTACATCAAAATACTTATTATTCAAGGGCTGAATCTTAAATGTTTCGTTGCTAATGGAAAGTTTTGCAATTAGTTATATTTTTTATGCATAAATATTTAAAATACTCTTTTTCTCATAAGTCGAATTGGTGGAGCTAATAATAAAGAAAAAAAATTACACATTTTAAAATGACTGCCCATTATTAATAAAAAAAATCATTGTTGTTAATATTGATGTTGTTTCACTTCGTGTGAGCGGATATTCCGTCAAAAAGGTGTGAAGTAAAAATATGACCGTGAAGCTGAAGTTGAAAGCAGTTTTTAAATCTTACATTGAAATGGTTGTTATTCAAGGGGCTGAATCTTAAATGTTTCGTTGCTAATGGAAAGTTTTCCGATTAGTTTTTTTTATGCATAAATATTTAAAATACTCTTTTTCTCATTAGTCGAATTGGTAGAGCTAATAATAAAGAAAATTTTTTTTTTACACATTGTAAAATGACTGTCCATTATTAATAAAATAAAATCATTATTGTTAATATTGATGTTGTTTCACTTCGTGTCAGCGGATATTCGATCAAAAGTTGTGAAGTAAAAATATGGCTGTGAAGCTGAAGTCGAAAAAAAAAACAAAAATCAATTCTTACATCGAAATACTTATTATTCAAGGGGTTGAATCTAAAAATATTTTTCTGCGAAAGATAAGCTTGTTGAATAGTGTTGCTTTTTCATGTGTTACTATTTCAAAAATTCTTTTCTGATTAATTGAATTGTTAGAGTTTATAAGAAAGGAAAAACATGTTTTAAAATTACTGTCTAGTAATAGAAATAATTAAAATCGTATTTGCTGAATGATGTTGCTTTTCTTCGTGTGAGTGGATATTCGGCCATAAGGTGTGAAGAAAACGCATGACTATGAAGCAGAAGTAGAAAACAATTTACAAACCTTACATCGAAATACTTATTATTCAATGGGCTGAATCTGAAATGTTTCGTTACTAATAGAAACTTTATCGAACAGTTTTGTTTTTTCATGTATTAGTATTTCAAAAACTTTTTTTCATTAGCTGAACTGGTAGAGTTACGCAAGAACTAAGGATTATAGGATAACATGTTATTTGAAATTATTGTTTATTAATAAAAATAAATAAACTTTTTGATTGGTGTTGTTCCGCTTCGTGTCAGCGGATATTTTGTCAAAAAGTATGAAGTAAAAATATAACTGAAGCTGGAGTAGAAAGCAGTTTTAAAATTTTTTATCGAAATACTTACTATCCAAGGGGTTGAATCTAAAATGTTCTGTTGATAATGTTAAACTTGTGGAATAGTTTTGTTTTTTATATCTTACTATTTAAAAAATCGTTTTCTGATCAGTTGAATTAGTGGAGTTAAATTAAGGGAAACACATATTTGAAATTAGTTTATTAATCGAAATAAATGAATAAAATTTTTGCTATTTTTTAATGGTAGCTACAAATGAATAAGCTTATATTGACATTACTTGCAAAACAAAAAATATCGAAACGCAATTTAAAACAACCAGATGCACTGTTTCAACCGGTACTGGGGAGGTTGAAACTGACTCAGTCAGTTAAAACACTGGAAAATTAATTTGAATCGTGAAATTACATGATTCTTTTAATGAAAAAAATTACAGATAATGGTCTTGTATCGGTAGTATAAAAGGCAGAAACATCATTAACCTTTTTTAAAGAAACAGTTAAAATAAAATTTAACTACATTTTGTTTTAATTATTACTTCTTTTGCCTTTTCTTTCTTTATCGTCTGCTAGTTTTCGTATTGCCTCTTTTTCTGCCTTGTTTGTTATCAGTCGTAAAAGTGGTGCTTTGGGTAAAGCTTTGGTGGTTTAACATGAAAATGTTCCAGCTCTTATGAAATCTATAGATGTCGGTTTAAACGTTTTAGCCGACCCCCCCCCCCCTCGCAGAAAAAAAAAATCTTTCAACCATATCCGAAACACCTCTTTTGAATTTCGTCACCATTTCATCTAAAACAAACAAATTATTAGATAGAAAATAATTGCGCTGAGTTGAAGTCCGATAACCGTATTTCGTATGTAAAAACGGCAGTAGTTATAATTAGTATATTTCAGGTTTAAAATGCCAGGTTACATTAACAAAATATCAACATTCACAACTCTTTTGGCACTCCCATGATGCAATCAAAGTTTATACCATAATGACAGTGATATTCTGACATGAAACCAAATAAATCCATTTAGTCATCAGACAATTGCAACCCAAATTAAAGAAGTAGAATTCAAAAAGAACATTGATGCACAACTGAAACAAACAGTTGAAGAAACGAGCTGATATGTGCATCACATGACTTCCTTTTACTCCAATTTAATGTCATTTTCTCATCATTGGCAGTTTTAATATGATTCAATAGTTTACTCTCGAAATATCACCACCAATGGCCAAATTGAAACCAGATTTAAAAAAAAAAATAATAATAAAAAAATCGCTAAATTTGTCACTAAGTTGGCGACAAAACTTGGTGACCAAAAGACTAGTGATATACCGCCAAATGTCCGCCAAATTATAACACCACTTGAGTTTAAATCGAAATTAACAATGATTTCCTCCCAAAAAGGGGCAAAAGAAACCCTTTGGTACATCCGAATGCAACCAAAAAAAGAAGGTGCGCAACTAGACCCCACTAGGAGTCTACGTACCAAATTTCAACTTTCTAGGACATTCCGTTCTTGAGACCGACATACATACACATGTTCTCCGACATACATACACACATACGCACATACATACGTACATACAGACGTCACGAAAAAACCCGTTGTAATTAACTCGGAGATCATCAAAATGGATATTTCGGGTGTCTGTACGTTCCTAGGCACATATCCACATGTGGTCGGGTTGAAAAAAAAAAACTCAACATTCATTTGAGGGTGAGCAAAATGGTGTTTAAGGTCGATTTTTGGGTGAACATTTTTTTCGCGAATACAATACTTCCTTTTTTGTAAAAGGAAGTAAAAAAGTATCAGAAACAACTTCCTCATTATGAACACAGCATCCAACTCAACCCCCCCCCCCTTGCCGAAAAATCCCAATTCCGTAAACTAAGGGAGAAAAATAGCTAGACAAAAACAAAAACATTAAAGCCAATTTCCTCGGATTCACTTATGTGTCACTTAAATGTTCTTCCCCAAAGCTCTTCTTCAATTAACGAAGATACGACTCTCAATGTCACACAAAATGTTCAGTTGAGTAACAGCCTTTATCTATTGTACCACCTCCTTCGTCATTTTCATGAGTTTTTCGTTCACTTATGTTTAATGGAATCTACGTAATTTTCGTATCTTATTTCTAAGTATTGTCTTATCCTTTTATGAATCAAAAGTTGAAGGCAGAAAATTATCTTCATTTTAAAAATTGGCTTAAGTTTTAAAGATTTTACTTAAATTATCCTACATACTTTTCCATTCATATTTTTTCCTTCGTTGCGGGATCTTGGTTCAAGAAGTGAGAAATTATGCATTTCAAATTTTAAAATTTTTTAAAGATTTATTTCGCATAAGTTCTCTTTAATTTTGTTTCTCCAGTGCCTTTAAATTGCATTTTTTGTTGACTTTAACATAAATGAATTGACTCTTTACAGCTACCATGCGTACTTAGTTCATCTATGTTTTTTTTTTTTAATGTAAAAACAATTAACACACAAGTTACACAAATGTGTCATCTTCTTTCTAAACATCTAGCTACCAAGACAGAAAATGCACATAATTTTATTTATGAAAATTCCAGAACACTTATGTTTTTATGATGCAAAATTGTTGCACACAGTATTATTAAAAGTAATTTATCATACATACCCTACTACTTTATGAGAGTTTCAGAAAATTATTTTACAGCGATATATTTTAAAATGCTGTGTGTTTCGTCTAGTGAGATTTCGAGAACATCAAACGCAAAAAGAAAAGCTTTTTAGGCTGGTTATGAAAGATTAGTTTTACGACAGCGGAGCACAAAAACAGAGATTGAAGTTGGGTAAAATGAGTTAGCCATTAAAGTTAACCGAGAGGAAGTTTCGAAGATAACATTTTTCGAAATGGGAAATAGTTTTAGAACGAAAAAACAGTTTCTACGCATTTACGCTTATAATAACAGCAAAAACATCGCTAAAATTGGTGTTAAGTTTCAATGAGATTATCAGCATTCAACAAAATATTGATTTTTTTCGCGTAAGTTTACATTTTACAAGTTTGTTTAGCTTATAGATATATTACCCATATATATTGAAAAATATGGGCGATTTTCTAGAAAGTGTTATTTTGTATCTATCCTAAACTTTTCAACTTTTCACTCGGGGTGCAGTTTGGCAACTTTTAGAAAGACAATTTTTTTTTTTTTTTAGCTGAAAAAGTTCACACAAAAAAACTTTTCTTTAGTGATATTGAGGGTTAAATTTCTGTAACCCAGAGCTGGAACAGCGGAACTTACATAATCGCTACTTTACAGGAGAGAGAGAGAGAGAGAGAGTAAACGTTTGTCTGGTGCATGCAAAGGATGGGACACGCTCTCTTTTAACACTGGTAAAATATTAAAGATTTTTTTTTTTAGAATCAAGTTCACATTGCTTGATACGTAACAGAATTCTACATAAAATACACTAATTAACGAAAATCGCAATTTTTTGATATACTGTTTGTGAGGTATCGATTTATTAGGCTGACATCTTACAATCTTTCTCTAATTTTTATTCATGAGTCAATTGATTAAGTAATACTTAATCAAATTTATTAACAAGAATCAAAATTAAAAAATGCTTTACAATTGAAATAATTTTAAACTAATCAATGAATTTTTTCTGATGAGTTTCACTTATACTTTTCTAATAAAACATCCACAGTTAAAAAAAAGGCATCTAAAATATTAGAAATAATGCATTCAGTATCATTTTGTCCTGAGTCTATCATTCGAACGAAATGTTTATAACTTTTAGGCTGGAAGGTAATGGCATTTTAATGTATTTCGGTGGACATAAAATAAAATATGGTTACCTTCGTGAAAGTTTTAAATGTTTTGAAAAAAGGTTCACTTAATAAAAGCATAAAATGAACAAATTTGCCCAGTAATGTTAAAAGTAACTCATTATGAACCCGGTAGCAGAAACAGCGTGACGCTGCGATGCCCGTCGCAGATTCTTGAAAAGGTCTGCTACAGTGGCGTAACTACGTACAACAAGACCCTGCAACGCTAAGGGGCCCGGAGTAGGAAGGGGCCCGAAATTTTTTGAACTTCGTTTTTATTCAATTCGATTAAATTTCTCCGAAAATCAAATTTGGTTTTAAAAGCTTAAATATTGGTTCTGGGGCCCACTAGAACCCCAAAATTTAATCGAGGGCCTTAGTCCAAACACTTTTTTCGGGGTACTCTTGTAGCCAAACATTACGATTTTTGCTATTTGCTAAAACAGTTTTAGTCATTTTGGGCCCCCAAATAGCAGGGGCTCTAGGTCATGACCTAGTTGGCCTATTCAGTAAACAGGCCCTGCGTACAGAGAAGGGGGCCCACGACCCAAATTCCCTACGCGAAAACCAAACCTTGGCTCGGTGAAAAAGATATCATATTGTCGTCCCTAAACCACCTGCGACGGAAAGAAGGGAAAATTCCTAAAAAAAAAGGAAAAAGTCCTGACCGTACCGAAGCCAGGAAAAAGACAGCTAAGAGAACGTTTTAAGTAGGATGTGGATTGGAGGGGGGGGGGGGGGGGCGATATCGCAGACGGGGGTAAAGGTAACCCCCCCTTAAATACCTTTATTTCACCCAAGATTCAGAAAGAACTATGTAGGGTCAGTTGGGGTAAAAGGAAGCATGGGTAAAATTGAAACATACTTTATTACCCAATTGTGTTAAAATAACTGTTGATGGGAGAAGACTAGGTAACATACAGAAGAGTTTCTAAAAGTTCTGCGTGCTTCCAAACTTTTCCGTAGGCATCGTCATTGTTTGAAGATGACACTGAGAAAAGCACGCCTGAAAGTGTCAAGAAGCTAGTTTTACTTATTAATCTTCGATCTTGATCATTTATTTATTATTTCCCAACCAAAATCTCTGTTATTAGAAGAAATCCAGAAATTTAGAATTTCATTTGTAAGAAGATATTATTTTCGATACATATTTTTATTATCTATCGTTAATTTTGAAAAATAAAGCCACTAAAAGTAATTTATGGCAACATTAAATGATTTTAAAGTTAAGTGGATTTATTCCAGTGGAATTTTACTGTAATCAAGGATTTTTTACTTTAGAATTTTTTGTCAGGGTTTCATGTAATAAAATATTCATGTTAGGCAATTTTAAAAGTAATTTAAATGTTGAATTTAATTAATAAGCTATACTGAATTTCAGACTATTTTTTCAATTAATCATCTTTATTAGTCAAACTAAATTGAGTTAAATTATGATTAAAATGAACTTAAAAAACATGAGTCTGTCTGCATGTTTTAAGAGATTATTCTTATTGCTAACATTTTAGCTGACAGATTGAGGTTCATGAAGTAATAAGCTAATATTAAAGTTGGTTTGATAGTTAAGAATATTCAATATAATATTTATGTTTTTTTCTGCTACATTCGTATTAAAAGTTTTAAGCAAATAATTACGGAACACTTGTTTATTTTCTAAGATTTCTTACTTTTACCACAGTAGTCGACATTTATGCATCTAGCAATTATACATTGTTCCTAAAATGGCAGCAAAATGTATTTTTAAGCACAGCAGAAAACTATTTAATATTTTAAGTTGATATTGTGGGTGTCTTTATGAAAGCATCTCTTATTTTTTCATCAAAATATAATCATTTTTCTTACCAAATTTTTGCTCATAGCTCATAACAAACATTAAATAAATACTTTCAACCACTCAAACATGTTTTATTGTTCTGTTGGTTAATTGTTAAAAAAAAAAAAAAAACACCGTAGCAATGGTAGTTTCGATATTATAAGCAAAATTCATCATAAAATATTTTAGAATTACAAGGAGGACCTTTCGCCATTCGCGTTGGCCCAAATGACACCAGAATTAGTAGAAAAGGTTAAAACTGAAAGCCTGCTTCTCAAAAACATTCGTAAGAAATATTTTTTTAAAAGTGTGTTCAAAGTTGATATGTCCTTTTATTTTCTTATGAGTTTTAGTTAGTTAATAATAATAGTTGGTGGCTCAAGTAAATGGCAGCCACCTTATGAAAGAATTGTAAAGTTGACTTCAGACCAGGGCAACATTAACACTACTTCCATTCTTCAGGTTCTACAGTTGCGTACCATTTTCAATATTTCACCCTTGCTCATAGCAAGAAGTAGCAAAATATGAACGACGGGATTATGTTGTCGTTATATCCGGTTTGAAACCGGCTGAAGTGTTTTATGAAGCCATTATTTTTTCTACACGGAACATCAATTCATTCAAAAGTTTAATTGAACTTCCAAAATATGAGGTTAGCTTTTATTTTATTCTATGCTCCTGAAAAGAATTTTCAAGAAAGAACAAAATAGTGGTAAACTGTTGATTAGAATTTATTGTCGCTGATCTTGCAAACACGTTTTATTCAGAGAAAATCAAAAGAAGCTGGAATAAGAAATTGCAGAAAATGATCCTTTTAAATGCGAAACAAGATTAGCATCACATGCGTAAATCCAATTAGTTAGGCAAGGTTTAAGTTTTTTTAAATAGGGACTCAGAAACGCTTATTAACATGAGAGAGTCTTTTAAAATGTACTCTAATTCCTCCTTTTAACGAACTGAAATCTCTCTAAAAAAAAACTAGTTTGACATTATTTCGATTTTCCCTTATATTATTTTATAATACATTCAAGTTTAGTCAATAAGTTTAGTTTACAGTCATACGGAGCACGAAATATTTCTCTTAAACCACAAATTTCTTATTTTCGGTTTCCAAACCTCCTTTTTAGCGTCGCCTATATAATTTTAAAATAATTTTAAAATGTGCCTTTTTCAGGTGCATGGAGTGAGAAAATGAGTAATATTTTAAAAGAAAAGACAAGAATGAAAATAATCTAAAAATCCAAACTCTGCTTGGTGAAATCTTAAAAATTATTTGAAATTCTAAACCACAAAACATTTCTTTGCTCATTGTTGGTCATTTTTGATGATGCATACAAATAAATCGGTTAAAATTTCTAGTTGTATGATGTTAATTCCAACAGAAAGATGACGCATTAACACTATAACTTATTGAACATTATTCCTGATAAAATGATATATTTTATGTGTCTCTAGTATAAATAGTTTTCAAATACGCTCGTTTTTAAGACAGTGCATTGTTAATTGCATGCAAGCATTTCAACATGTACATTTTTTTGCCTTTAAGTTAATACCAAGACCCCTATCACAAAGTTACAAACGTGTTTTCTCAATTGAAAGACCACTTGATATTATACCAATTGAGAGACAGATTCATTATATGACTGTGTAACCGAGTCTTGCTCGATATTAGTTTTAGCAGCTACACGACGTTAGGTATTCTAATTGATATTTCTTGCTATCATCCATATTACGTTGCTGGGGATCATTAGTTACTTAGTGTTTAATATAATCCGAGAGCCATTTATTGACTTGTTGATCCTACAGGCGATTACCCAGTATACGACCCAATGTTCCTCCATTTGTCGCTATGGTAACATGACTCTCGAAATGCCATTAATCTTGATGGTCATTACCCTTGTCTAAGGTAGTAATATCCTTCTAAGAACAATGTGATATCAGGCTATTTTCTGGTACAAGTGAGATAATTATTTTTCTCTAATTTGCTCAATAAGTGCCTTGATATTGCAACTGGCTAAAAAAAGTTATGGAGGATTTATTTAACATTACAATTTGTAAAAAAGCAGTCAAAAACTTTGTACTATGGAATGAGTAAAAATGACAACAACGTGCATAAAGTACAAATAAAGTAGTAAAGTAAAGTTAAAAACTCAGCAAAGAGCTGTTTCGGGGCTGTCATATACAAGCCCCTTCATCAGTGCAAAAAAGAACGAAAAGTCCACAAATGTAGACCAAACGATTAAAAAAAAATTATATATATCGTTTGGTTTACATTTGTGGACTTTTCGTTCTTTTTTTTTGCACTGATGAAGGGGCTTACATATGACAGCCCCGAGACAGCTGTTTGCTGAGTTTTTAACTCTATTTTACTACTTTATTTGTACTTTATGCACGTTGTTGTCATTTTTACTCATTACAATTTGTGTTTCCTAAATTAAGAGTCTGGGTGATATTTCTAAAAAAAGTATGATGCATAATGTGAAACTCGTAGTAAAAATATTTTTTAGAACACCATGTGAGGTCAATGAAAATTTAATGCCGAGACTGTCTTAGAATTCTCTGATATGAAAAAAAAAATCAAAATGAATGTAGTTTTCAGCGTTGTAGGAAATTCAAATAAAGGAAAAAATTAACTTTGATCATTCACAAATAAAGTTAAATAATAACAAAATGCTGTTTTGCGACATAGAATTAAAGATGGCTACTGAAAATATTAGAGAATGAATTTTTAGTTTCGAATTTGTCATAAATTTCTTAATATATTGGATTATTTTGCTCATAAATTGGCTGCTTGCTGAGTTTTCATTTCTTTTAAATGTTTTGTTATTTTTTTTATCAATAATTCAGCACGATATGAACAATACACTTGTTTACAACATTTGATCTTTCTAAAAAAAAATTTAGCAAGAAGGGAAAACAAGTAGTCTTTTCATTAGGGATTATTTAAAACGTATAAAAACTAATTTATGAGCGTGAAGCTTTAGTAACATTAATATTTTTCTCTAAAACTTCCTTAAGTTTTAAAGCTAAATATGTATAAGAGTAACTTGTACGAGTGTTTAAAGAACGTACAAACAAGAAAAGCATGTAATTGTTTAGTCAATACCAATAGAAAGTATGGAAAAATCCCCCTTCCCTTTATTTCTTCTTTCCTTTTTTACCAAAGAAGTAAAAGTTGTTTGCCGTAAACATCCTTCAGGATAAAAAGAAGAAAATTACTCCTTTAAATATTATCCTGTTTCTTGCTAAAAAAAATGTCCCCAAACATTGTTTTACATTTTTACCAAAATTCGATTTTACAACAAAAGATAATGATCTCCGAAAACATAATGATTCAGTTTGACCCAGTTTAATTCAAAATCCATTTTTCTTTATTTCCTCGTACGGTCTCCTTTAAATGCAAGTCATCATTATTCATTATTAATAGATCGATATCCGTGTGACGAAACCTAAGGTTAAGGAAGAAGCAAAAAGTTAATAAAAGAGTGAACTTAACGTACTTTTAACGATCCTAAATGTTCTTTGTTATAGCCACCAGGATGAATATTTAAGCAGAAAAAACTTTCTCTATCATTCCGTATTCTTTAGAAAGAGAAAAGAATTTATCCGTTGAAAGAGGTAGAAATGTGTGGTGTCATTAATATTCATGTTTCCGTTGCTGTTTCCATTAAGTTTCGTCCTAAACGCCAAATAGCTTTTAAGGTAGGCAATGACAACAGAAAATGGCCCCAATATAGGTTATTTACGTAAATACGACGAAAAGCAAAAAGATTTACGATTACTCTTTCCAGTTGAAGTTTTTTTTTGGGGAATTCTAGCTGATATCTTTAACTTTTACCGTTGTTTAAATAATTTTGTTTTTTCTTTCATTACCTTAATTGGCAAAAACTAAATACTTGTCCTCTGATCAAACTTTCGTACTTAACTCTACTTGCTAACTATTTTTGTACGTTTTATTGGCTTAAAGTGCTATATGCTATGTATGATTATATTCAGTAAATTACCGTCCATTAGCCAGGGCTAAAGCAGAAATACATAAAATACACAGCCAAATCAGTCATTTCCAGCCGAGGACTGCAGTTTCGTGCTTATTAGCACTCATCAGCCCGGCATAGGAAAGTGACTGAGCTGGAGATGGAAAACCTTTTAAGGAAGCCAAGAGTGCCAAACAAACTGGTAGCTAATATAGAATTAGCAGACCAGACGAGTATGTATGATTATGATCATTATTTCAAGTTAAAATTATGCATGGGAATTCTTTCTAAAAAAGACATGTTTTTCAAATTTACAATTGAAACTAAATATGAGGCAGTGAGAAGCAAAGGGATGTAAGTGCCAAAACTAAAAATGTTAGAGATAACCAGTACAAATGGTAGATGAACCTCTCCTCTGTCTTGAGGCAAGAGTAAGTACTACTAGTAGCCAAAGAATATCTTTGTAGTAGCCCTGGTAGGTATTGCTATACAGCATAATTTAGAAAACCTTCTCAATGAAAGTCTACCTAGGATCGCAACTTTAAAAGCATTTTACTCAAAACTTGAAGATGTCTACCCACATCCCTTTGCTTTTCACTGTCTCATATGTTTAATTTTTCTAAGAATTTTGTTTTTTAATTTTTGGTATCATTGCTTTACGATTCAAGAGAAGTTCACTCGATTCAAGATTCCTTGCTTGCTAGTTGTTGGTGCTTTCGATGTTGGCAAATTCAGAAGAAGGATATTATTCTATGATACCAGAAAAAAATACGGAAGTTACAACTGTCTTCGGAACAAATATTTATATTAATTGCTCAAAGATCAATCATTTAACTGGGGCTGTTTAGTTGTATTATTCAACGGTATATATTTCTTTGCAATTTCCGCAATTAGGATTTGAATTAATCTTTGAAATCTTATTAATATTTCAATAAATGCACGAACGGATTTTGAGTTTCAGTTCAGCACAGAATCAAAACTACTATCATTTCTTTAACGAAACATTCTCTTATTTATTATTTTTTTTTTTTTTTTGATTTCTGAAAGTATTATGTTGAGAATGTGCCTTGGATGACAAATAATTCGGAAATTTCCTGTTGAAAAACGTGTCTGTTTTCACCAAAAAATCTTTTTTTATAAGTGAAAATACAGGAGAAAATAAAATTATTTCGTGTATATATCTCGTTTTGAGACACAATGGTACCACCAGTAGAATATGCTGTTTTTACTTACAATTCCCTCTGTACAATGTGTACAGTACTGAAATCAGGGGATGTCTATCATGTTATTAAACTAACTTCAACTTCATGCAATTAATCAATGGTTCTGAACCCGTGGGGAGTAAACAGAACGAAATTATTTATTCACTGAAAGAAGAGCGAAACAAAATATATTCAGAAAAAATGAACTGTAAAACAACTTTTAACACTGATATAATACACTAAAGATGATACAATATACATTGTTGAAGCAACAATTGCACAATACTTTTTTTCTGCTAACTCTTTTTGAGAAGCAACCAGGAAACAAAAATAATACCAAGATAAAATAAGAAGGAGCATCGTTTAAATTGCACAAAAAATACAGATTACTGCATAAAAGTGTTTCGGGTTTACAAGGAAACCCGTTTTCAAATCAAAATAAGCGATCTTATGAATGAAAAGAACCCCGAAACATGTGTATGTAGTAATCCGCAATCTTTTGTGCAATTTAAACTTTGTTATTTCTAATTTTATTTTCCTCTTCAAAGGTATTTATTCAACTTAAAAATAATACTCTACTCGAAAGAGTAATCCAATATCTACCGATAATATTATCTTATGCAGTCTTGTATTTAAACAGGGTTGCTAACCTCATTGCTTTAAACCTGAGGGTTAAATCTAAGAGCGAATTGTTTTAAATCACTTTCAGCTAAGATCTAGCGAACAACTTACATTTCATATAAGCACAATACACTTTGCGCTAAAAATTTCACTTTTAGAGAATATGCCAAAAACCTGTTTATATCTCTTTTTTACGAGCAATGTTTAGTACAGAAAGGAAAGGAAGCAGCTTTACAAACTACAGATACATTACATTGAAGTACAGTATTTTGCTTGTTTTCTGATGAAAACTTTTAGAAATGAGATGCATTGTAATTTATGATCATTAGTGTAATCCAGAAATCATTTAACCGTATACAAGGTTCTGTTTTTCAATTTTTTTAAAATTTAGTTTAGTAAACTAGAAACGTTCTTGAAACTTATATTTTTATTCAAAATATTTAGATGAAACCTATCACTACGATACAACTGTTTTCTGCTTTTTTAAACCACATTCTTATAGAGAATAATTTTGAATCATAACAAATCTGAAACATTATTGCGACTCTGAAATTCAAATACAGTCGAGCCCGCTTAATGGAATAGGCAATTTGCCAGGAAAAGTTATTCTAATAAGCGGGGTATTTCATTATCCGGGATAAAAATAACACGCATCAATGGTGTAGTACATTGAAATTTTATTACATTAAGCAGGATATTCTATTATCCGATATTCCATTAAGCCGGTATGAACCTAATCCTTTATTTACCTTTGCCCAAAGAAAACCTTTCGACAACTGGTATCACAGATATGCGCCGATTTCTAACGGTCAATAATTATTGAGTAATTCAAAAATATATTGTGGGAAATGGCAGACTTAGGAAAATATTTTTAAAGGGAAAATGTTACAGTTTTAATACTGTTTCAGTCATAACTTTCAAAAGGTTCTTACTAAACATCGTGGGACACATCTTTTTCAAGCAACTCTCTTTCAATACTTTACTTAAATACTTTATATATCGCATGACATATCTAATAATATACGTCGCAATTTTAAGCAGTTTATTCTAATAAAACGCAAGCTGTATGAAAAGATATTCTTGAAAAGATATTGAAGTACTTCAAGTACTGAATTAAACAAAGAAGGTAGAAAGACTCACGTTCTAGGAGCAATAGATTACAGCGATTTCAAGCCGGAGGAGGCTTTCATGTAGCCATATCTATGCAAATGTAGCTTGGATCGTAAACTTTACCAAGCGGATAGACCGTGGCTTAGAATAATGAAACATCTCCAGAGCATTCAGACAATAACTGCTATTATGACCTGTTTCCCCCAAGTCCATTTTCTTGAATAAGCTATTCAAGCGAGATATACAAGCGTATATTTTCCTGAAACATTGAAATATGCTTTCGCAGGAGAACAAAATATTATTCAGTAACTATCGATTCATTGTTAATATACTATTTTACGAAACTTCAGTCAATGTTTGCCGAAACATTCTGCGCTAAGCGTTTATGATGCATTGTGAAATTTAGATGCAGCATTTCCTTCATGAAGAAGGGGAAGGCATCGAACATTTCCACACTTTCTGGATTCGGATCGTTTAAAAAAAGTGTTTCAGATATAGAGAGAAAGAAATTGCTTTGAGAAGGGGAAGCATTTCATGTAGCCATTTCCATGCAAATTTTCTACACTTTGAAAAAATGCTATCGGAAGGATAAACCGTGACTTGTAAAACGAAGATTTTCTGTAAGGAGGGATAAAGCATTTGTTTCGTTATATTCCTGTTGTATTGTCTATCAATATTGTATTTTCAATTGTCACCATAAAAAATAGTTAAACACTTCTTTTAAATAAACCATTTTGTTTTGTTAACAATAAATAAAAAGCGGACATTTAAGGGGTTGCAAGTGTATCAGTAATGGGTCATTATATAGCTCTGAGTATTAGATAGTAAATTAAAACATGCAAAAAGTCTAACTAAAGGGTGAACTAAAGAGCAAAACATCAAACACAAAATTAGTTTTCGTTAAAGGAATAGGCCAACATGCATGTTAATTGAACAATCGATTAAAAAGTGATCCCAAAATGGTCACCATTTAAATACCATAACTATAACTTTTTTATGTTTTATTTACATCTCTTACAGACTATTAGTAAATGTTTTATGATGTATCCATTCCATTGAAAAAATATCGACATTTTTAACAAAATAAAATCTAGGAGAAAACAAAAAAAGATTTATTAGAAAGAAGTATATGTTTTCAGCATTTTTTAATCTAAACACTTGTCTGCCTCTAACAAGTTTATTTTTTTTCTTCTGTATGTTGCAGGAATGTGTTTCAGCCCATCAGCTATTATTTCATTTGTTTTCATTTGTGTCACATGAGTTTATTCATCCATTAAAGCAGGAGTCTCATTATAGGTACATGTCCCACTCTTGGTTATCTTGCTTGACCATACTTTAATTTTATGAATTTAATGAAAATTTTCTTGATCTTGTATCGTGTATCGTACTTATTTAATTCACAAATACTTGACACACACTCGAAAGAATACTAAAAGGTTTTGACTTACGTGAAGGTACTAATCTATCCTAATCTGGACTTATCCAAATTAATTCAATTCATAGCCAGCGCAGTATTTATATCCCTTTTCTGATGTTAATCAATTATAGGTGTTAATTGTTTTTATATTGAAATACTATTCATGATTAAGGCCTCATTCCAAACTTAATGAATATCTTTTTTGCTTCACATTTTATTAGAAATGGTTAAGATGCATTACAAATTAGTCGGATAAGGAAATTATGATAAATGTTCCGTACTTCTAATATCAGACTTTAATGCATATTTTACTTTCATTTTGTTTCATGATCCGTAATTCAAAGAACAATTTCGCATAAAAACATTGTCTCAAACATTTGAGTGCTTACTTAATCCCCATAATATACAGATAAGGATGTTTTTCAAAACAATACTGACAACTAAATTGTCAAGATAATATTACTTGTCAACATTTCCAAATGTCGTTGGAATTCTAGATTGCGTGCAAATGCTGCCGAGTAAACAGTAACTGCTCCATGACACATATAACGCCAGGTTATTTATTTCGAATGTAGATTAGCACACCAGGTGGGCAAATCCTAGGATGCGAATAGCTCTCGTTGCAAATACTACAGTTAATGCGATAATTTTGCAGTGAGAAAGTGAATATCTGCCTTCCCGAGTGCGGCTTATGTAAACCAAGTAGGTTTGCATTTGATCATTTATTACATTCAGTAGGGGTTCTATTGACTACTTTATAAACAAATAACTGATATCGCAATATCGAATGTAAGTTTGCTAACTAATACTTCACGTAATTGAATGTATCCGATTTGAAGAAGATTTTAACATTTTGGGGTTAGAGAAGGGGGTGCAAAGCTTCATCCTCTAACATAGTTCAAAGTAAAAGATTTCTTTGGTTTATGTAATGAAATATACTAGTATAAAATTTATAAACATACTATTTGGGCATAAAGAATGAAGAGTCTCAATTACAGATAATTTTGACTAATAAATGGGTCATTTTCATGTCCTTGTTATAACTTACGAATATTTTATGACTTAGTCATGTTTTCGGAGGTTTAAATACTTTTCAGATTAGGGTTTAACGAGATAATTAAAGTAAAAGTCTTATATTTTATTTCAGCTATCTTTAATGTAAGTAAAAAATAACCAAATGTGATTCCCTCACTTGTCCCCACTGTTAGTAAAAGAATAGGCAAAAATTATTTCAAAGCAAACAAACAATAAATTCACATTTTTGTATTTTTTATTTCAAAATATTGAATAATTTAAGTTAAAAATGATAAAATTAAAAATTTTTAAATTGAATTTCTCTTGAAAATTAGTTTATGCTATTACTTTTAAGTTATTCCCCAGCTGGTAGTGTTATTCCTTCACAACAGTCAATTTCCTTCCCAAAATCGCAATGAAATAATTTTTTTTGCCAAAAAATCCTAAAATTTAAAGCTGACAACCCAGAAAAATATTGCAGCATATTTGCTCCTTTAAGTTGTTGAAATTTACATATGAAAGCATAAAACCAGACATGGTTGTTTAAACCGATCATTCCCTCATACCTGAATTTAGTTAAATAAAATAAAATAATGCATGACTGCTGAATAATCATAAGTTACTTCTTCGTTTGAGAATATTTGTATGCGAAAAATCTCAAATATCAGTAAGACGTAATCACTAAAATCAAATTTTAATGAATTCGACAACTTTAGTGAAGGTATAATGCTAACTATTCAAAAACTATTTCTATTTATCAGGATCAGTATTTTTTATGAAGCCCTTACATATATCTATCTCTATAAAAGGTTCTCAAAAAGACAGTTAATATCAGAATAACCCAACTACAATCTTTGAAGTAAAAAGTTTGAACATAAAATAAATAAAAATAAATATCACTTGGCTTCGGTAATAACACAGTGCGTTTTTTGAAATCAGGATCGACTACAGTGTAAGTCTTGCTAAAATACATACCTTACGAAATCAATGATCCACTGTAATATGTATAATTAAACAACTCATTGAGAGGTATTTCTAAACGCAAGATTTAATGTCTGGTACTTGAAATATTCACTAGTTTCCTGGGAAAATATACTGGTTATTTTTGTCACCTGCATATCCAATTTGCTACTGAGAGAATCAATCATTATAATTTCTATTCTTACGAAACTTCTCGGAGAAACGTTGTAAGAGAAACACACCAAACCAAAATTAGAGAAGTCCCATAAACGCTTTTCATTAATTTGTTATTAATTAGAATTCCTCTTCGGAAAAATACGTTTCAAAGTGGATATGTTTTAGATGTTGCTTATGATATCAGTAGCATGTTGTGATTCAAGCTCATTCCAACTGAAATCACATGAGGGACTGAAGTAATTGATGTACCAGATGATGGATACTTAAAAAAATGGAAGGCAGTTCTGAAATTACGCTGGCTTATTTTTAAATTTGATGAATAATTATTTGTATTACAGGATAAGTTTTAATTACAACAGAAAAATTATGTAGTTAACAATATTTACTTTTCTTAAATTGTACAATAAAAAACTGCAATGTAACTTTTACTTTTAAATACTTTTTCCCCTTTCGTTATGATGGAATATGAATTTCAATTAACGAAAAAAAAGAATAGATGCACCTGATATTTTAGTTCTATACATGCTGAATATCATCCAATTTCAGTAATACTGCTCAAATGCACGCGTTGCGTCGTTAAGCAATTGTTTTTCTATCTCCCATTATCTCTAATCTCTCAAGAAATGATAATACAGAACCACTGATCATTTACAAGCGCTTCAGTAGCGATACTTCAAATAAGACCCACCAGTTGTACGTAAGCCAACACTTTGAAACTTTGCAAATTCATCTATTCTCCGGAATTTCGGTATCATATTCATTTATCCACTTGTACATAGGGTAAACGACTAGCTATGGGAATGCTTAAAGATTTTCTTTAAATTTGGATACAAATGTTGTAGTTCTAGTTCATGGAAAAAACTAATTCTAACACGGCTAGAACTTAAAAAATTGCGCTTTTATAGCTTTGATATTTTCATTAACTTTCAGTTTTGGTTATATATATATATATATATATAGAATGTGCGTGTGTGTGTGTGTAAATTAGATTACACTGGTTTCGCCAGTCATTGTCAAACTCGCTTAGATAACGCAGTACTCAAAATTAGTGATGGCCATGCTAGCTGAATTCAATTTCTTTTTCAGAAATTGAATTTGTTTCTTACAATATAATCAAATTTAAAATATCTTGACTTATCAACGAACAACATTACAATTAAAAAATGGAAAGACTGACAATATTGCTTTTGAAAGGTTTTTCTGAATAACAGCAACAAAAAATAAATAGATAATATAAATAGAACTATTCCTTCTACTGTTGTATTTTTTATTTATAGTTTTACAAACTTAGCTTACGTTTTATCATCAATTCTAAATAACAACTTTGTGTAAGAATGACCATATGTACCCATAACTAAAATACCAACTTTTATTTGGGCACATTAGCTTGAAAGGATCTTAAACATCTTAATTAATGGAAACTATATGATAGAAAAAGGCTAAGGAGTAAGTACATACTAATAAAACAGCGATCTGATAAAAGCAGCAATGTCAAGTCCCTAAGAAAGAAACCCTTCAAAATCTTAAATACGAAGAAAATTCATTATTGGTGACTGAGAAGCACTAACATAATAAATGACCCTGTGAATAAAAACTTATGCTTGGAAAAAAACATGGTGGGGGTGCTCTTTAAAGATGCTACTAACCTACTACAAAAAACTACATAAAACTACATTATGATACCAATTTCCTTGCTTCTGACGATTAATTTAACCAGTCGCCGATGCATTTCCCCTAATATCGTATATAATCGATGAATTTGACCAAGAATGTTTCAAAGTGCTTGTAAATGATTTCAACAGCGATAAATAACTTCATTTATGAATAATCAAGACTTAAATCTGATGTTTAGTAGGTCTCTACGAAAAATGTTGGTAAATATGTTGTATGCCTTATATTTGATCTAAAGATGAAAGTTAATAGTAACTGAAAATAAAATAATTTAATCATAGAGCTATTTCGCGGCATTGGCGAAAACATCTTTAATGGTTCTAAACTCTTCCCCTTCCCCTCAAGTTTATTACTTACTTAAAATATTCTTTGGTTTCCCAATATAGGATGTTTTGAAAAAGAACGATCCGCTCTAAAAGTAATAACTGTTCAGATTCTAGCCCGCTTGGATAGAATTATGTATCAGAATAGGGGAAAAAACGAGCTGATGTGTGCATCACATGACTTCCTTTTACTCCAATTTTAATGTCATTTTCCCATTATTGGCCATTTTAATGTGATTCAATAGTTTACTCTCGAAATATCACCACCAATGGCCAAATTGAAACCAGATTTTAAAAAAAAATTTAAAAAAATCGCCAAATCTGTCGCCAGCTTGGCGACAAAAAGCCTAGCGATATATTGCCAAGTGTCCGCCAAATTATAACACCACCTGAGTATACATCGAAATTAACAATGATTTCCCCCCAAAAAGGGACAAAATACCCCTTTAGAAACACCCGAATGCAACCAAAAGGAGAGTTGCACAACTAGACCCCACTAGGAGTCTACGTACCAAATTTCAACTTTCTAGGACATACCGTTCTTGAGTTATGCGACATACATACGCACATACATACATACGTACGTCACGAGAAAAGTCGTAATTAACTCGGGGAATGTCAAAATGGATACTTCGGGTTTTAATACGTTCTTAGGCACTTATCCGCGTGTGATCGGGTAGAAAAAAAAACTCAACATTAATTCGGAGTTGAGCAAAATGGAAATTAAGGCCGAATTTTGAGTGAAAATTTTTTTGCGAATACAATACTTCCTTTTTTGTAAAAGGAAGTAAAAATACTGCGTTTCACGCAGTTGTCATCAAATAGGAATAGCGCTCTTTTTTTCACCCGCCAACTCAGTTTTTGCGAAAATGGCAACTGAACGACATTGTTTGGTGCTGTGCGCTTCGTGAAGTTTAACTCAATATCCAGTGGCAACTGAATTGCTTTTTGCTGTAAGGGCATAAAACCACTGTTTGCAAGTTGATTTATGTCCTTTCAACAAAAACTGATTCAAGTGTTCTGCATGGTTTAAGTCGAGAACACCTATTTGCTGAAACTGTTGCCGCGCGCGAAGCATTTGATAATGGTATAAACAATTGAGATACACGGGTTGTAGACATATTAAGCATCTTTTACTTGTTTTAAAAATACAATCGACATATTTTTTCACAATAAAGGGTAGCTCATAATACCTTCCAGGGTTTCAAAGCTCCGTATGAAAAACTATGACGAATGTAGCAAAAAAAAAAAAAAAAAACTGAAAAAAATACAGAAAGAATTCAAGTTTTATTTTCTTATTTTACATTTGTGAACTCTTGACCAAACAGCATCCAAGAAAACGACAGTTCAGTTCCTTCCGCACTATACTCAACATGGTACAAAAGTTTGAACACTGAGAGATAGCAGTTGAACAGTAAGTGAAAACGGAGCTTCATTTCGTAATAAGTAGAATCAGCGAGAACGCGAAAGCAGTTCAATATCGCGTTATCGCTCACCTTTCCTATTACAAAATGAAGCGGTCCGTTGACGCTTCAAGTTCACGAGTTTCTTGTCCCGCTTGTGGCAAGTCTGTACCAAAGTCGAGTCTCAATGAGCATTTCGATAGCACTTGTACTACCTCAGCGCATGTTACTCATTCACGCTGTTCTGCTAAATCACTCGGCAAAAGGGGTATGGAAACTTGCGTTTTTTACTCACGCCCACATGAAAAAGGACACAGGGATGAGACGTGTCTAGAGTAACATTGCAAATAGCACCCTGGCAGGAACTTGTCCATCGAATCGCCGAGTGAGAAGTGTAACCAAGAATTTCCTCATAGAACAAATGAGGCAGTGATAATCAAAGGGATGTAAGTGGACATTTTCAAGTTTTGATTAAAACGCGTTTGAAGATAACATCCTAGGTAGGCTTTCATTGAATTTTTTTCCTAAATCATGATGTATAGCAGCAACTACCAGGGCTACTAGTACCATTACTTGCCCAAGACAGAGGAGAGGTTCCCCTACCAGGAGTACTGGTGATCCTCAAATTTTTAATTTTGCCATTTACATCCCTTTGCTTCTCACTGCTTCAAATGCAAAATATATAAATAAAACTTCAACTGTTTCTCCATTCTTTTATTTGCCCTTTTTTGCTGTATTCGTCATTGTTTTTTTTTATTATAGCACTTTCAAAAACCGGATGGAATTATGGCCAACCATTTAATAAACATATCGAGTCGGGTCATTCTTTTTGAAATACCTTGCATAACATAAAAGTGGTTCTTGTTGTTTGAGGCTTTTTAAATTGATACAGACAATCCTATACTTGCTTTAAAAATCATGACTTTTTGTTCAAAACACATATCTTATTTTTGTCTATTTTCTTCTCCTCAAAACAAAGACAATCATATAACTATACAATTCAATTTTACCTTCTTAATTGCGAGAGTTATTTAGGTCGTTAAAATTGATTTTTTCCTGTTTACAAGCTTTCTCGGGACAACAAAGGTTGCGTGATTGCGCACTATTAACGGAAAAGAGGAAGGTGAAAAGAATAATGCTTGATAACATGAAAAAATAACCATTTTCGGAAACGTTGGCAGGAAAAGTAAACTAATAACGTATTTTGCACAAAAAAAGATTAAAGTAAATAAATAAATACTCTGTAAAGATGCTGTTGCATTTCATGGGGTTGTGATATTTTTAGCAAACAATGTAAACTAAAAAAAGTGAAATGATAACATACAATCAACCAATTTCTGGGAAAACTCGGTGCAGTTCACAGTAGTATAGTCTATTGTAAAGAGTAATCTGGGATCAACCAGAATTCTTTTTTCTGAAAAGAATAAATGATCTGGTTGAGTATACAATTTTTTAAGATTATAGGTTTTAACGTATTATACTTGATCTAAAGATTAAAGTTGATAGCTGTTGAGAATAAAGTAGTAAAGTTAAAGATTTTGTCTGTGAAAGTGGCTTGAAACATCATTAAGGGTCTAAAATACTTCGTTACTCAATTTTATTGAGCAATTTTTGATGCTCAAAAGCCGCTGAAGACAAACTGTTCTGGTCAAGTACACTGTAAAAAAAATCCGTAAAATTTGCAGAAAAAAACTGTCAGCCAGGACGCCAGTTTTCTTCCGTTTATTTTACAGAAATCTTCCGTATTTTTATTATTTATTCAAGCTGATTTATTATTTTATGAAGATTAAAATATGAAACTATACTTTCATAAATCCATTTCAATATTTACTATACTACTACGAAATACATGTATACAAAGGTAAATTTCCGAATATGCCTCTGTAACAGATGACAAAAAAACATAATAATAAAATATTGATTAGGATGCAATGAAATGGAAGTTGCAAACGATTTAAGACTTACTCGCTTTAAATAAATATAAAATCAAAAACTCGAGCACGAGAACCAAAATTCAAACACGCGGGCGAAATTTCGAAGATTCGAAGAAAAACAAAGTATAACCGGTTATAGATTCAAAAAAACAGAGAAATCCTGTATTTTATTACGAACAGTTTTTTTCTGTAAAAAATACGGATATCTTCTTCAAAATTTACAGTTTTTTTTTTACAGTGTATTGCATGAGCAAGTGCAACAAGCACAAGCGGCTGTGGTCAAATATTCTTTGAGCAATTGTATATATAATTGCAAAAAGATACAACTGAAATCTTTTTACCATGATGTACATTCTTTCTGGCGCGCATGTATGGTCAATTTTTCCGATTAATAAACTAAATAAGAACCTGAAGATAAACGAAGAATTATGTTACATTCTCATTTGAAGGTAAAATCAAAAATTGTCTTTCATAAACTGAACGTTGTGAAACTT
Source organism: Uloborus diversus (assembly GCF_026930045.1). Lineage (NCBI taxonomy): Eukaryota > Metazoa > Arthropoda > Arachnida > Araneae > Uloboridae > Uloborus > Uloborus diversus. The sequence continues at coordinate 10,525,719 of NC_072740.1, read as the reverse complement.
GAAACCTACTTATTAGAGTTTAGCTGTATATGAAAATTATAGTTCAAGTATTCTTTTGTTTTTTCCTTTTCCTTATGAAGAATTAGCATTTTACGTAAGTAAACATACTGAATGTTATAAGCTCTATAAATCATAGTTTACCAATTAGCACTTTTTATGCACTAGAAAAAAAAAGATAAACGCCCTCAAAGCAAAAATGCCAGATAACATATTATTTAAAATTCTTCTAAAAGTTTTGAGGCCGTTTCATATTAACACTTCTGTAAAAAGGTTAAGTTGCTTTTAAAATTCTAAGGATAGAATGCATTTAAAATGCACATTATATTTTTTAAAAACATAATACATTTAAAATTACCATTTTTTTAAAAAAGATGAATGCATTTCAAATGCGCGTATAAATTTCTATTTGAATTAAATCAATTTTTAATCAACATCACACTTTTGGTTTTATAAATATTTCTCCTTAAAAATACATTTCTTTCATTAAAAATTCAAACTCTGTGAGACAAGAACCAGTGTTAAGACAAAAAGTAAAAAAAAAAAAAAAAAAAAAAAGAAAACGTACACAAATACAAAAACTCTAATAATATACTATTTAAATTTCTTCTAAAAGGGGTTTGAGACTTTCATATTAACACTTCTATAAAAAAATTAATTTACATTTTGCTTTTTAAAGGATAAAATGTATTTTAAATACGCATTTCTGTTCTCATCAAATCAATATTTAATCAATAGCACACTTTTGCTTTTATAAATATTTCCCTTTAAACACATTTTCCTTCATTAATAATTTAAACACAGTGTGACAAAAACCAATGTTAAGAAAAAAAATATTAAGACAATAAATACAGTGAACTTAACGTCCTTTTAACGACCGTAAATGTTCTTTTGTTACTGTTGCTGTTATGAATATTTAATCAAAAAACTTTGGCCAGCCATTCAGAAAGCCTTTAAGAACACTGAACTTATTCGCTAAAAGCAGCAGAAGTAGCATCGTTAATATTCATGTAAGTTTCCGTTAGAGAATCCATTAAGTTTTACACTAAATGGTTGATGGATTTCTGGAAGACCATAATAATGAGAAAAAAGGTTAAAATGTAATATCAGAACAAAGTGCTGCGGCCTAAATTCGATGTCAGATAAGGTTAAGTTTGTTCCGAAATTTTTCCGATTAAATTGAAAATGTTATGGATATAAGTTCGATTGTTTTTATTTCATTCTCTTAAGTCTTGAGACAAAAATATTAGCATGCAAATGCGTTAGACCTACTAGAGAAACAAAACTAGAGAGCAGGAAGGGATATTTAAATCTAATTGTTGCAGGTCATTTCACTTTCTCTTTAAATTAACTACAGTAGGTAGCTACTATTCTTTTTTTTTTTTCACACTGCTTCGAGGGAAACTAAATACATAAATATTTTTCATAGTTTTTGGGGAATGTTAAGACTTGATTTAAACGTTATTAAACTACAGTTCCAAATTTTCTTAAATTAGAAATATTTATGTCTTCTTTTGAACAACAATTTTTAACAAAAGTGAAAATAGTTTCTCTTTACATGAACTACATTTTGCGGAGAGTATTACATGTACAGTGCTGGTAAAAAAAATTACATCACCCTCGCATTTTCACAACAATAGGATTATGTGAGAAGTTTTGGTCGACCGATTAGCGATGAATGCATGTAAAATTCTGCAAAACTTATGAAATAAACACTTAACAGCAATAATCCGATAATTGTTTACGTAGATCGGGGCTGTTTCCGGGCCAAGGCAAACTGCTGACCCCATGCTCATTTTTCCATTTCTGAACCTGCGTGTGCGTTTAGAGAAAAACAATTACTTAACCCCTTATCAATTTAAATCTAATGACAGGATATAGGTTTTTAAATTGTTACTTACCAGTTTTTCGCTATGGCATGGAACAGAATCATCCTGGAAAACGACGTTTGGAACTGAAATAAAGTGATCCCGGATAGTAGAGAGCAATTTCTCCTCCAAAATGCCAATATACACCTGAGCGTTTACTATTCCTTGCACAAAGTGAAGCCCCCGCACCAACTCCTTGATCAGAAATACATCCCCAAATCATCTGGGATACGGGATGCTTGACTGTGTGTTGAATGCAGTCAGGATGATATTCCTCTCCTTTGCGGCGCGGGTGATGCAATTTTTTTTTATCACCACTGTAGGTAGCTACTATTCTGTTTTTTCCTGCTACTCATCGAGAGAAACTCAACAAATTTATATTTTTCCCAATTTTTGGGGAGCGGAACAATCAGATACACGTGTATACAGGGTTATTCAAAAAACGTGGACAAAATGACGAGGCAGATCAGTCATATTGCACGAATAAAAAATGGCAAAGGAACAGAGGGTCACAAACGCAATGCTGACGCGCTACATGCACACAAAGCCAGACACTGAGGTATACATGACATATCACATACTTATTACTCAAAGACGATTTTCACGCAGCATTTTAGTTTTTAAGAGTATTTACAGCGGTTGTTAAAATTTACAGCCAGCAGCTCTCATACGCGCGTCGCAACGAAAACGTAGCGATCTGTGAAATCTTGTCAGAATGGATTGTTATTAAGACGTTCGGTGCGTTGCCGTTGCATTGCGTGTATGACAGCTGAAGGCCGTAAGTGTCAACAACCGCTTACGCCTTTCTTAAAAATTAAAATAATGTGTAAAGTCATCTTTGTGTGATAAGCATGTGATTCGTCGTGAATCCATCAGTGTCTGGCTTTGTGTGCATGTAGCACGGCAGTATTGCGTTTGCGATCCTCTGCAATTTTTGATTTACTCTGCATATAGTGCAAATTAAAGTCAACCATTGCGAATTACTTCACTTCACACTATTCATCATTCCCTCTGAAGGTGTCAATATGTCCCCTAAATTACAATAAATAAATAAATAAATAAATAAATAAAAGGAAGTCTTGTTTACGGCAAATATTTTAATGTAGAAAAGAGTTCTTCGCAAAAAGACTTAGACAAAAAACCTTTTATAGTAGCAATTGGGAAATCGATTAGTATTTAAATGTATCAATAATCGGAAAAAGAAAAGATACCTTCTTTGAAAACTATTAGCTTTGTTTACAAATATAGTCGTTGTTTTGCGGTAGGAAAATGAATACAGAAAACCTACTCTGTTTTTTCGATTTTGTTCTCGTTAATATTTAAAGCAGGTGAATTACGTAGTTGCGTGATACAAAGAGCGTTGGCAACAAAAACGAGCATGGAATTTATACGACTATACGCAGTTTTCACTTAGCAACTGAAAATCCTGAGCAATAATCAAAAAACGAAAATGACAGTTAGTGGATGATTTTCTTAAGCCACCTGTTAAAAAAAGCTTTTAGGCGTTTTAAAGGAAAGATGTGCTTTAATATTTAAAGAAAATGTTATCGGGGAATACTAAAAGACAAACAACGGAAAGACGAAAAAATGCTACTGTAGGTTGGTTTATGGTTTTTGATTTGCAAATTAGTTGTAGAAATGAATGCAAGGATAATTAATTCTCTCGAAAGTTGAAAGTGTCTTGTCCCAGGCTCGTAGAAGCCTTAGAAAAGCGTTTTCCAAAATCTTTGTATCATTACTTGTCCCCTTCTAAGAAACCAAATAATAGGCATTAAATGTGTTAAATAATACTTATTTATGTAGAGGCTAAAAATTAGTATTAAAATGTCATTACCATCCACTCTGCCCCTAGTCAAAATTTCTGTCCTTAATGGTCTGCCAAGACAGTGAGTCGTGGATCTTAATTTGAAATCAACGTTCTGTTTTGCTTGATTGTATACACTAACGTGTTTAACTTGTCCCCAGCATTTTGCGTCATTACTATCGAAAAGTTTTTACAGGCATTCATGACCGTTAGTTGCTTGCGGAAGATCAAATAACTTTCAGTTTTAGTAGTTGTCATCATTTTTTATAGTCAGAACTTTGTGTGTAGAAATTCCGGATTGTGTGTATTTAATATCAAAATCAATAGATAAAATATGCGGCTGTCGTAACCATCCTTAATTATAATGAGTTACTTTTAACATTATTGCGCAATTCTATTATTTTTACGCTTTTATTAAGTGAAACTTTGTGCAAAATATGGAAAGTTTTGAGGAAGGTAGCTCTATCTTATGTCCTGTCAGGTGAAATACGCTAAAATGTCCTTACCATCTATATCATTACCGCATGGCCCAAAAGTTAAATATGTGACAGGTAATGATAGACTGAGGATAAAATGGTACTAGTGTATTATGTCTAATACTCTAGTTAGATACTTGACTTTTTGAAAGTTTATTTTACTTTGGACGTTTAATCGAAAATTATTAGAATAATTAGTTGATGAGTATTTTAAAAATGTTTCAATACTTCAGCACTTTTAGTATATTTATTTTGAATTAGACGATACATTGAATGAAGTGTTAATTATTCAATTGATTTATGAACCAAATTTAGAGAAAACTAAGAAAAACGAGTTCATGTGTGCATCACATGACTTCCTTTTACTCCAATTTAATGTCATTTTCCCATTATTTTCAATTTTATTGTGATTCAATAGTTGACTCTCTAAATATCATCAACAGCGGTCAAATTAAAACCAAACTTAAAAAAAAGAAAAAAATCGCCAAATTTGTCGTCAAGTCGCGACAAAACTTGGCGACCCAAAGAATGGAGATATATCGCCAAGTATCCGCCAAATTGTAACACCACTTGAGGTTACATCGAAATTAACAATGGATTTCCCCCCAAAAAGGGGCAAAAGACCCCTTTAGAAATACCCGAATGCAACCAAAAGGAGAGGTGCACATCCCACTAGGAGTCTACGTACCAAATTTCAACTTTCTAGGACATACCGTTCTTGAGTTATGCGATATACATACGCACATACGAACGTACGCATATCTGCACATACATACGTAATACAGACGTCACAAGAAAACTCGTTATAATTAACTCGGGAATCGTCAAAATGGATATTTCGCGTGTCTATACGTTCTTAGGCACTTATCCATGTGTGGTCGAGTCGAAAAAAAAAAAAAAAAAAAAAACTCAACATTCATTCAGGGTGAGCAAAATGGAAATTAAGGTCGATTTTTGAGTGAAAACTTTTTCGCGAATACAATACTTCCTTTTTTGTAAATGGAAGTAAAAATGCAAAATGACACTTTTGGTCAAATTTACAAATTTTGCCTTCAATACCTCTTAAATAAATAAAGATGTTTTTGAACTTTTGTTGTTTAACGAAAATACTCATGTTATCTTTCTGACAAATGCCTAACTGCACTCCTTGTGAAAAGCTTAATAATTGAAAAGTTTGGAATGCAAAATAACTTTTCGGGAGAAATTGCACATATGCACATGTTCTCTGAAGCTCTTTACGAATTTTTAATTCACCTCTACCCTTTTTCAATAAACAACAGAGAGTAACCGTTTTCAAAATCTAAATTGCTGTTTATTGAGGAAAACTTCATTGCTAAAAAAAATAAAACATTTTTCGATTCTTATTACGGAATAATCAAAACGGAAATTACAGTTAGTAAATAATTTTGTAAAGCCACCTTTTAAAAACGGCTTTTATGCGTAGCAAAGAAAAGATATGCTTTAACACTAAAGAATAATTTTATTAGAAAATAATAAACAGACAAACGATGGAAAAGATGGAAACATACTACTGAACGTTTGTTTATATTTCAAGGAAGTAGTGAGGAAAACTAAGAAAAAGTAGTTTTGAACTACTCATTTCTGTAAAACAGAAATGTTTTCGATTTGAAAATTGTTTGTAGAAAAAAAAACATATACAGATAAAAAAAAACACTGAAGCTTTTCAAGAATTTTTAAGTTACGTCTATGTTTGTTCAATAAATAACTTAAAATAAACTTAAAAATCTTAATTGCTGATTATTTGGCAGAATTTCATATTGACAAGACTAGAAACCATTTTTTGATTATTAGAAGCCAATACTTATGTACGAAAACGGCGAAAAAAACTAATTTTCATTGAATGAAAAATAATTTTTTTTTATGGAAGAAACTCACGTTAAAAATCAATTTGTAAGTTAAAATTTAAAGGTAGGTGGGGAATTCGGGGGGGGGGAGGAGGGGGCAAAGTAAAATGGTAAAATAATTTTCACAGTTTGCAACGCCGCCTATCTCTCAATTTTTGATCTATGTTGTTAAACATATCGTCGCCTAAGAGCATAACTAACATATTTAATTCCAGGAATAACACTAAGATATCCTACTGTTGCTCTGAGACGGCGATATACTTTATTCCAGTTAAAAAAATTGTACACATACATGAGCTAATACACATACTGTAAGATTTTGTGGTTTACCAAAAATATCTTTTATAACAATAAGATATAGTTTTTTTAATTAACATTTTAAGTATTAATTTAAATCTACGATTTCTAGTGCAGTGCTTATTTAGTTAATATTAGGCATGTTTTGATTTTGAATGTTTAATACAATTGGTCAAATGTACGTGGGGCAAAATAGATAGGACAAAGTTAAAAAGCTCGTTTCGTTTACTTAATCATTCTTCTATAAACTTAAACATGTAATCATTTATTAATTGATTCACTTACATTCCTTCAATTATTAAGGCGATATGGGGGTTTCAATTTTTTTAAAAGTAGTTTTCAATGAATTTCTTTGAAATTTTCAGCATAGTTGCATGATGCTAATACCAGCTCAAATATAAAATTTCATTGAATTATTTTAAAATTTAATTTTTTTTCAAATTTAAATTTAGATTTTATAACGCTTTTGTCATATTACTCCTTGCAAACGAAAATTTATCAAATTTATAAAATACTCTAAATATGATACGTAAAACAACCAAAATAAGGATGTTGGAATTACTTTTTCAAAATTTTGTGGTAAAGATAAATAATGAGAAAAAAAAGCAAAAACTAGAATTTTTCAATAAAATATCTTCATATTTCAATAAAATATAGCAAATATACTCCACAAAACTAATCAGACAGAAAATCTTTCACAACAAAATGTTAACAAACCACTTAAATACTTGGCATAAAATTTTCAGCAATTTTAAATAATAATTCATTTGCAAGGAGCAGTTTGAATTTTGTAATTATGTCGAAAATTAGATTTTGAGGAAATCAACATTTTCTGTTTTACTATTGCAAATTTCATTATTGAATAAACAATTTAGTTTTTAATACAAATTCACCACAAATAAGGTCTTATAATTCATTTTAAATGGTATTAGTATTAAAAATTTAAATATTATATGCTTTTTTTTACTCATGCATTTTATATGCATTTTTTAGCCAAAAAAGGGGCGTGGCTCCCACAAAAAGTGTCATAACTTCGCCAGTTTTCCACCGATTTAATTCTTCTTTTTTTAAACGGTTCAGCTAAAGGTTTAGTTTTTAGAAATATAATGAATGAAGAAACGTTTGTTTGACCAATTTTTACTCATCTGAAAGCCCCTTATCGCCTTAACTAACTTATTTATTCATCAATTCATTTATTTTCACTTTCATTCATTCTTCTATTCATTCATTTATTAGTTCTCATAAATTAATAAATTAGTCATTCATTTATTATTTTAAGTTTCATTCCTTTATTAATACACTTATTTACTTATTAATTTCGTCAAAACTATTTTTTTTTTGTAAACAAATAGAAAATATTTCATTGCAAATTTACTATCAAAAGTGAAAAATATTGCTTTAATGCAAGTTTTGTTGTTAAGACATTGTTCCTTCTTTGTGTACTGCAGTTTTCAAAACAAATTTCAAACATGCTCATTTTGAAAAAGTTATCTTAGTTATTTCACTTTGCCCCACTTTCCCCTTTTAATACGACAATACTTCATTCTGGATATTTGTTTCAAAGAAGACTTTTAACACATTGGAATGCGTTACATTCTTATAGCAGGAATTAAAATGGAGGGAGCAAGTCCAATCATTGACTTAGCAAAAGCGGACCCAAAGACTCCAAGTTACGTGACTCAACAACGACGAATGGTTTTCACGTTTTGCGTGAAACAAGCTAAAGAAACCTGATTTCTTCCAATGCTTTGCTTTAAAATCTATCACATGACTTGGGGTCTTGGTTTCATGAATGAAAGTCTTCACTCCTATTTTATCTCTTCTCAATGGTTTATTTTATTTTAACCAATGGTACCTTTGTGCCTGCCATTTCTGGCTTAATCGGTGAAGGGTACCATGGTGGTTGGGTGGGAGGGAAAGAAACTGAAGGGAAAACTCTTGAAATACATATACATATTCGTACATACTCACATATCTATGTACACACACACACACACACACACACGTATATATATATATATATATATATATATATATATATATATATATATATATATGAGGGGGGAAAAGGCTTGAAAAAGAGAGTAGGCTCGAAGTGCTATATTGGGGCCGAGTTACTAGGAATTAATGAGTGAGAATGCTATTACATATATATCCTCGTTTAAAATAAAAATATTAACAGAAAAGTAAATATACAAAAATACTTATAGTGAAAAGACTCTTGGTTAGTAAAGTTGTACACATCAATGGTTACATTACGGGGATGGACATTAAAAGTTCGGGTGGAATTAAATCAGATTTAACGAATATCATAATAAGCTGCACACTTGGCGTTAGCTTAGCAGTGCGTATTTTAAAGAGTGATAAATGGAGAGCAAAATATTTCAAAATGCGTGTCTAGAACGGAAAAGAACACTCATTGCTTAAATGTTCCTGTTAAAAGTATGGTTCTCAAGTATATATTACTAGCATGTGGAATAAAAGAATGCGCAAACTGAAACTGCGCCAGAACTGAAGAGTGCGTTGCAGATAATGAGTGCGTACTTTAAATGTTCATCGAGAATTTAAAGCGAGAGAAACTTACATCGGAAACTTTCAAGTTGCTGTCAGAACGAGCTTAGCGGTAATAGCTTCCCCATTGAGGATTTGATTATGCTTTGTTATCAGTTATTCATTCGGAAACTCGAAGCGAAACATATGATTAATTTTATACGAAAGCTTTTCCGGAACATTATTTGAGATCCAATTTAAATATCCGGCAATAAGAAATTAGGATGGTAACATACTGCGCTAATTATTGATGAGAGCGCTCGTCTTGATTCCCAAATGGAATTCTACGAGCTGTTAAAACACGGAAATAACTCACCTTACATCGCAAGAGAAGTATTAATTGTTAATTCTTCGACAGATTTTCCAGGCATGCTTTTAAACTAAGATGAGGATTTAACATCTATGTGATGAAAACTTCATATAATTTGTACTGTGTTTAGCTAAACATATATACAGTCATATTTCTCAATGAATTGAATTATTTTTGATTCCAGGGTTATTGTCTTCTTCTGGGTTCAATGTCAGTAATTGGAAGTCTTTATGCAGTGTACATTCACTAATGATAAATTTTCATATTAAAAAACGGCAATTTTACATGTAGACTTAGTGCTTGGTTCACCTGGGAATTCTGAGTATTTTAAAGTTATTATTAAATAAGAAAATTTATTTCGAGAATACTTGATGGCAGCGAACATCTGATGTAGAAGTTGTACTAAAAACATTTTTCTCATTTAATTACGTTTAGGTTTTTTTTAATAGATCAAAAAAATTTAGCATAGTCGCTAACGGCAGAATTTAAATCTTTTGATTCAAAAAAAAAAAAAAAAAAAACCGAACAACACAAAAACGGTGGATTTTTTTTTTGCTCACAAATAAATGAACAAACACACACACACACAAATATCAGAGACAGGTTATATCCCCCCCCCCCCTAAAAAATAGAAGAAAAAGTAATCAGAAAAAATAAACAAAATTGATTTCTTCTCTTGGATTTAACATTGAAGAAGGTAATTGACTTATTGATATGACAACCATATTTAGTAAATTTGTATTTTTTTTATAAGTAGTAATTCTCTATTTTTATAGGAAAGGAGAAAAAAATGCCAAAGAAGATTTTTTTTTTTTTTTTTGACAAAACGATTATTGAGATGTGAATCTTATATTTTAATTTTAACCCCATAAGTTTTTTGGTTTATTTGCAAGCATTAAAAAGTAAAATTAATTGTATCTTTTGAAAACATTCTTCCAAACTCATTATATTTAGTTAAAGAAATATAAGAAGGTTAAAAAATTTTCATTCTAAAATGAATCCCGCTAAGGCATATCACAGAGGTTTTCAATGGCAGGAATCTTGTGCTGTTGTCTGTTTGCAGAATTATATCCAAATCAGAATATCTGCGTCGGTACAGAATCAGATAAAATATAAAATTCATTTGCCATCAATTGCATCAATAAATAAGCATTCGTTTGCCACTACTCTTAAACATTGACATTATTATTCGATAGATTACTTCCCACAAGTTGCTTCTAACGAATGAATAAATGCAAATGATGGCTATATTACATTTATAATTTATTGAAGGATTAAATACAAGCTTTACCCCTTAATTCAAATACATCTATTTTCAGAATGCAATTTAATTATAAAATTGACTATGGTCAGCGCTAGAAATTTTATTGGAGGTTACTAGAACTTTATTTAAAAATGAAAATGTGGTGGTTTCTAAATCACCGATTTAAAGATATTTTCAATGTTATGGCATTAATCTTATTTACTTTGCGAGAATACAACTTCCCAAACTCAGAACTGTATTATTTTGTGCTGTAATTCTCTAAGCAGATTACATTTTACAAAAAAAGGAAAAGAAAATAATATAAAAACGTAAAAATACAAAAGTTTTGCTCTTTTTACATTCAAACGAAGCTTTTAAACAGCATTAGTAATTTAAATGTTTGAGAAGAAAAACTTTGAAATCTCCCATTAGCATACTAAAACATGCGCAAATTACTACTTCATATGTCGCTTCTCACATTCCACAGGAGAATTGCCTGAAAATAAACGAGCTTAAGAAATTTAGAAACACTTGATCCTTAACAAGAACGTAAAGAGATTAATGCCACCTGCAACAAATCCGATTATTAGCTTGGAAAGATTTATCTGGGGAATCGCAACGCTTTGATTTGCCCAAACATACATTTTTTTGTTTCTTTCTCTATTCTGTCTTTGTTGAAATGTAATCTCGTTTGCCTCGATGGTAGGAATATTTTTTGTAATAGATGGTGTTTTTTCTCTTTATTGACATCCTTCCTTGTTCAAAGAAGTATTTTTCAAAAAAATGTTTACGTTTAAATCCAGTTGTTTCATGTTTTTGTGCTTTTTGAGAATAGGATTTTTTTTTCAATAAAAATGATTGTTTTGTGCAATGTTAAAGGCGCTTTTCAAAAACAATTTTAGCTTTAATATATAATATTGTGTGTTTGAACACCATATATTATTTTTATCATAACAATGTTGTATGTCGGACTTGCGATTTTTAACGCTTTCTGAAAAGGATGCCATTTTTTTTCTAGGGCTACGGAGTCATAGTCGAATGAATTTTAGGGTAAAGGAGTCGGAGCAGAAAGTCGAAGGTATAAAATTTCAAGAGTCGAAGTAGGAGGAGGTCATTTTCCCACAAAATTCGCAACTCTGTCAGTGCTTGTAGTGTCAAACTGATTTTGAGGTAAAGGAGTCGGAGCCGAGAGTCGAAGGTTTAAAATTCCAAGAGTTGGAGTAGGATTAGGTCATTTTCCCACAAAATTCGCAACTCTGCCAGTGCTTGCGGAGTCAGACTGATTTTGGGGTAAAGGAGTCGGAGCAGAAAGTCGAAGGTTTAAAATTCCAAGAGAGTCGGAGTAGGTCATTTTCCCACAAATTTCGCAACTCTGCCAGTGCTTGCGGAGTCAGACTGATTTTGGGGTAAATGAGTCGGAGTAGAAAGTAGAAGATTCAAAATTCCCAGAGTCGAAGTAGGAGTAGGTCATTTTCCCACAGAGTTCGCAACTCTCCTACTGCTTGCGGAGTCATACTGATTTTGGGGTAAAGGAGTCGGAGTCAAATGCTCAAAAACTTCTGGAGTAGGATTCGGAGCCAGTCATTTTCCCTCCGACTCCACAGTCCGGATTTTTTCCTAATATAAATGATTATTTTGTTCGATGTTTAGGACGCTTTTGAAAATTAATGTGAACCATATTATCTTTATTGCGCATTATGAATAACTATGAACTGTCTTTCTCAAAGTTATGTTGTGTTTTGTATGTTGCACTTTCGAAGCGGTTAGCTTCACCAGTTAAATGAACTGAATGTGGAAAATAACTCAATTCTTGGCTAATAGGACGAAACGAATACCCTGTTGACAATGAAGCAGTGGCGGTAGTATTTAACATTGTAATCTAACTTCTAAAAATCGCTTTTCGTGACTGCACTGAAGACAGTATAGGCGGTATTAAACTCTGTAATGAAACCTCTAGCACTTAGTAACAATAATGATTGCAGTGAACAGGTATTAAATTTATGCAGTCACGCTTTTCACGTGTCATCTTTTATAATGATTTTCACCACGAAAACTTAACTCTTCAGTTAACTCGACTGTGCTAAATGAAAGCATTTCCACGATTTCACATTTAGAGGGTGTGTAAAATATTCGTACAAATCTTTAAGTTTACCTGTGCGCAAGAGGGCTTTCGTTTATGTAAATCAACTTCATTAGATGTCTTTCTATTTTCGCATCGTGGATTCGATAGCTTTGATGTTGATGGTGGTTGTCTCGTGGCAGTTTTGTCGGCAAAGGAACTTGGGAGCCCTTTCGATTGTAGAATTGAAATAAAGTAAATTTATTTTTATAGATTGTTGCCTAGCATTTTCTTTAGAGGGAAAAAGGTTTAACTGTTTATAACCATCTAAAAAAGCGTTTTAACGTTGCTTGACAAATTTCTCAGACTTTTATAATGAATATAAAATCTATGTCACTAAACTACAATCTCTTTGTATAACAAACCACTTTTATCGCTACCGTTTTCTCCTACTTCTTTCAGCATAAAAATTAAAAAAAGATGGCACAGTACTCACACTTGTAACTAAATTCACTGCTTGGTGACTTTTCTAGACGGTGGTATTCCGAACTTCAGCATGTCCGAATTTCGGAATTTTCCGAATTTCAGCTGTCTGAGTTTGGGATCTTCCATTGTAAAAACAATATTGAAGTTATTTTGATTTAATTATGTTATAAAAATCTCTTGTAATATTAACACAGAAAAAATAATAACGTATAAAGTTACAATTTTCAACGTATGAAAAAAATGCAACTTGATTACTGTAGCACTAAAAAAAATCAGGATCTACGGAACAAGCAAAGATCTATAATCTTCACAACTATAGCTCAAACCACTGTTTCTGCTCACAAAACAGAGAATCAACTCTTTGATAACTACTAATTTCGACAATCTCCGTAAATGTAGATTGCATGTATTAAAGAAAAATATGTATCCCATATTCGGAAATACCGTCATATTGGATAGCTTAACTCTATACGAGTTCACGAATGAACAACCATGGTAACTAGTAACAACTTTTATTTAAATTATTAAAAATTTTACATTTTTTATAGGAAAAAGGAAAGTTTCGATAAAGTTCAGAAGAACTCAGAAAATAAAGATGCATTTTAAAACCGTTAATTTTATCGTCCTTTTACCGTGAAATGCCAAGCCACAGAAGTGCAATAAACAACATTATTATTTTGGAAACCGTTTATGTTACCGTGAATATTTCATGTCAATTCAAAAACTACGTTTCAATTTTCAGAAGAAAAAAAATGTCTACGCAATAGGTCTGTAAGATAGGTCTATACGTTTTTTATACAAATACCTGAGCTTATATTTCAAATTCTTAAAACTTGTCTGACCTTTTAATTTTGTCACAAATTCAAACACTATTGCTCTGGTATTCATATTATTTGCAACTTTAATCTAAAAAAAGCCCCTGAAAATGTAAAGATGGAGTCTTAACTGGCGTATTATTTAGACGCACAAAAGCAATAGTACAGATGTCAGTCTAGAATATATTCCAAATATTTTCAGTCGATTGAAAAGCTGGAATGGAGATAAAGTAAATGAAAAAAAAAAGTGTTTTTCTTTCGCTATGGTCAAAGTATAATATGTAGATATACTTTTAAGTTTTCTATTTATGATGGCAATTGTCAGTAAAAATACTTGTCTCTGAATAAGAGATATTTTTTATTCTTTCTAGTATATGCTTTTTGATATGTTTTTCAATCTTTAAAAGAAAAAAATTAAGGAAAAGAGCTGAGTAACAAGGAAACTATGTTATTTTTTACACAGACCAGTTTCACATTAACAAAATATACTAAAGCTTAGAGCAAACTTCCTTTCCTGGTGGAAGGTACACTTCCTGTCGCCACTTCAGACGACATATAATGGTTTTTTTAGTTGCATTTTTGTACATTCTATTCTTCAATATTTACAATTAATATATCACTATTTTTCCATCCCTTGCGAACAGTAAAAATGTTCCCTAACTAAACTTTTAGGCATAGTTTTGATTCTAAAATTTATTGATTAGAGGGTTGAAGATACAGTTGTTTTTTCCTCGAAATAGTTTGAAGACAAAATCAATAGTAATAACTTTACAATGTCCACAAATCTCGCAAAGAGACTGTCTTACGTTTATCCTTTCTCCATTACGTTCTCTAGGGCCATATTAGAAAGTTTATCAGCGATAAACCCTTCTGAAATGGCAACCAAGGAAACCCTCGTTAACTTTGGACCCCAACCTCTCCACACAAAACCCTAGCAAGCATTACCGTAGTTAGGTCCTGCTGGTATTTGGGTTTCGTTTTAACTATTTATTTTGCTTATGTTTTATAATTATTTATTTCTACGAATTCAAGCACTTGCGTTTCATGCCGTTGAATTATTGTTGAGTATTGGATATAGTTATTTCTAAAATAACAATTTTATTTCTATGAATCCAATGACGTTAGGATTTCGGTGTTCTTCTTCTTCTTTTTTTTTTTTTTTGTTATTTTAACCTGAATTTTAATATTTATTGTGGATTTCAAGTTTTCAGTATTTGCGAAAAAAAAAACATTATTTCTCACTTATAAAGGGTGTCCCAAAATTAACGCAAGATTTGAATTTGCCACCATTTTTTCCATAAATTGTTGGCAGCCATGAAAAAAGAACAATTTGACAGTTGAGAGTTGAGGGTTAGTAAAAATGGGGTGTTATTGTACCATACAGCTAGAGAGAGTGAAACATTTCAATTGCTGCATAAGGCATTTCCTAGTCGCGTACTCTCTCTTTTCGGTCATCAGAATTGGCACCCTAGATCGTGTGATTTAACATTTTTAAATTTCTTCTTATGGGGTTATTTGAATTCAAAGGTCTATGTCAACAAGCCCACAACCACCCGTGCATTACCGTGTTGCGATACCGAGCGCCAATAACTGTAACTGCTTGACCAGCCTCAACTTTCATTATTTTTGAAACAATTGTTCAATAATGAAAGCGCGTTATTGTATCGTATAACGCTCCATTTTTGATTACCCTAAACTCTCAGCTGTCAAATTGTTCTTTTTTCAGCGTTGCCAACCATTTATTGCAAAAATGGCGTCAAATTCAAATCTTGCGTTAATTGTGGGACACCCTTTAGTAGTATTTTTCCGACTATGGTTGGAAAATAATCCGCTAAAATACTTGCCATAAATTCGCCGCATATTTTACAATGCCCTTTTCTAAAGCTTGTTTGAGACTGATTTTCCAAAAATGTCAATTAGATACTCTGCTGATGCTTTACAAGGTTTTAATTACTTGCTTATATGAAAAATAGGATACATTTTATCTTATACAAGATGTTTTGGATCCTATGCAAGACAAATGAAAGAGAAAAGATAAATAATCTTAAAGTACCTTTTAATAATCTTCTTTTTCTTCAAAGAAATGTAGATTTAGAATTTTTGAGATAAATGTTGATGATGACATAAGATAAATATTGATGATGTTTTCAGCAGACCTTCATTCCATTGTGAAGGGATCAGAATTTTTATTTCTTTCCCTTTTTTCAGGAACAAGTTATACCACATTAGGTTTTCTCCCCCATTTTCTTTCTTACTTTAGTATTCACTGGTAGTTTTGCTTCTTAAATGTCATACTATTTTCTTTCTTTTCCATTCTTTTTCAAACTTCGTTTTGCATATTTTGGCTAAAATAAATGCTATTTCTTTCTAATGTAATCTTTTTTCTGCCTAAAAACTACCTAGTTTTATCTTCCTATAACCTTTCACAATTCATTTGGGAAAATTAAATTATTCGGATATTGAATTTGGTTTAATAATCATTAAAAACAAAAGTTTGTAATTTTCGGTAAACAGATTTTAAGAACAAAGTTCCCATTTGTCAGAACTTATTATGACTTAATAGCAGTAGTTTTAAAAACTTTTATTTCATTAATTTTTCACGTACAATTTCCTGAAAATTATATAACTGAGCAATTAAATGCTCGTCCTAAACCATTACAACTAAAATTTAGTTCATATATTTTGGTAAAAACATAAAAGAAAAGCATCGTCAGCAAACATTTTTAAAAAGAAATCGACTGATTTCTCGATTTCGTATGATTGAATAGTTTTGCTTTTGGAGACCATTTTCGTATAAATACTGCCCTGCTAGCACAAAAGTATTATCTGCAGCATAGTTCAAAATCAGAAATTTTCTTTTGAAGATTTGAGCCACTATACACTTGATTTAGATACAACTTTTTTAAAGAATTGTTGAAAAAAAAATCTGATTCACACAAATGACCATAAATCATTGCATAAAGGTAAACTACATTGCAAAGAATCACCTGGTGATCGTAACTTAACTTTGATAAAAAGTGCTGATAAAAGTGCTGTTGTTTTCGCACGACAGAATACAGTAGACGCCGCTTAATGTGATCACTTTGGGACAAATATAATTTGATAACAATAACCGAAAAGAATCCAGGAGACACAAAATAATGATTTTTTTCCAATTAAGGTGCATTTACTTTGGCAACCTCAAATTAAAATCACAAAGACTCAACTGAACGCAGTTTTAAATTATAAATTATTAAATTAACAGAATGAAAATATCTGAATTATAAAAAGTTAAATCTAAATTATGCAATTTTGAATCACATAGTAATAGGTGAAGTAAAATATGACCCCCCTGGTTTTCCCTGACATTCGTAAACCAGTTACAAAGCAAATTCAGATTTTCTATCTTTTCCAGCATGGTTTTGCTTTTTGTTTAAATTTTAATTTAACTTCGCTTTGTTTTCAATCTCGACACAATTGTTTAATAGTTTACAAAGTAATGGCAACAATGTAAGTCCTACATCAATGCCTACAACATGTCCAGCGATTAAATTTTTTTAGGTGCAAAAGAAAGTTTTCTTAGGGGGAGTCTGTGGTCACTGGGGACGAACTTTCTGTAGCTTCATTCCTAGAAAAATTTTGAACTGCTATTGAAAACCACAAAATGCTACACAGAAAGTTAGTCTCGTCAGGGTTTGCCTATGTATTGCTGTTAATTGAGGAACAAAAACGGGGGAAAAATTGAATGTTTATAAAAAAGTAATAACAATAGACTAAGACGCTGATTACAATATCCACCTTTTTTAACGTGTGTTAAAATACAAGTGTTCCGGAACTTCGTGATTCTGATAACATTAAGCGAATGATAACATTAACCGTGATCACTTTAAGCGGCGCCTACTGTAGTATTAACCGCAAAGAGCAGTAACCGCCTCATTTCATGTTTTTGCATATTTGTCAATTACGTGTATTGTACGTTAGCTTTATTGTACAAAGTCACTTATTTAGTTTACGCTGGAAAAAAAGAAAGAAAGAAAGAAACGGCTAACTCCAATATTTCTCAATTGTTAGTATTGAATCCAAAACGGATTAATTTAAATATCTCGAAAATTCGTTTCTACAGATACTGCTCTTTACCTGCCCTGGGTAGTATTGTACTTGTGTGTTAATAATTATCGTATATAATAATTATGAAGTCAATGGTGTTATTTTCAATTAAATGTGCAATTTGCGTTTTGCTCTGTTAAAAAAAAAGTGTCTTTATATTGCTTAACCTATTTTTGCACAAATGAAACATTTTACGCACTTATATATTTGCACTTTGTTCATGGAATTCTAAACTTTGGCTTTTAATTTTCACATATTTGAATATAAAGAGCCATTTTTTACCATAATATGAAGGATCAGCTTTTTAAAAAGTTTTCTTACGTTTAAAAAATAATGATTTCTACGTGTTGTGGGCCTGACCGTACTATCACACCCTTAACAAGTACAAAACATTATTTTTTAAGTAAAAAACTTTTCAGAAAGTTGATACTTCTTATTATAATATATAAAGAATTCTTGTATTCCAACATGTCAAATTGCAAGAAAAAATTAAAATTCTCTTAATTTTTTGAGAACTAAATTAACAATTTCTTTCTGGGAAAAAAGTGCAAATATATGCTTAAGAAGTCACCCGTTTGAATGATTGAGCAATACGTGGAAATGTTTATGCATTTCAAAAAAAATTCAAAAATAAATAAATAATAAATAATAATAATAATAATTAGTTTTAAGCAAAATCAAACGTGCAGTTCTTCTCAAATCATTTAACATGAAACGCTCTCGACTTTACCGAAGAATAAATAATTAAATTTTGACTCACTCGCTGCATGAACTGTCAGGCGAGAAAGGATGCGGAAGAAAGTTCCTTGATTTGCACAAGACGGCGGTAAGCCGGTGAGTGAGAAAACAGTCAGTTACCTTCAGTTTCACGAGCTTTTCTACTTAAACCACGGCTCTATGGAGTGACGTCATCTGATACGAAGCGCCCTCTATTCCGAGAGTTTCATGTTGTTGTCCACGAGGGAATTGATCGAATTGATGAAACAAGAAGGAGATTTGTTTAAAGTTACGCAGAGGACAGCTTCTTGAAGAGATTGGCTGTCAGGATAAGTAAGTTTTAGGTTGTGTTACGAGTTGGCTCGCTCTGGAGAATAGCGCCTTCATTTTAAATTGTTTTAATTTTAAAGAGCTACGAAGTACTTTCCTTTGTTTCATATATTGCTACTGATTGGATTTAGGTTTCAGCTGTAAGAGGATTAAAAAGTGTTGGCGTTCAGCAGTTGAACGAACTCGGGAAAGTGTTTTAAGAATTTAATAAACCGTTCGCATTTTGATACTTTTCGTTTCTAAGCTTTTATTTTCAAAGAAACGAGTGATTTTCTTACAGACATATTATTTCGGACACAATGGAGTCGTTTCCGAAGTTTTAAAAGTATTTTTTTCTGAAAGAGCATGTTTAAAAACATAGGAACCGAGCATTTTTAAATAATTTGACTAAGTTTAATATTTTTAAAAAATATTTTAATCGGTGCATTTTCATTGTTTATGATTCTGCCGATGACATCACAAGTGATGAAATGTCATTCACTGATGCCATTTGCATAGCACAATATTTAATTCGCTCTTTACTCACATGTGTAGGCAACGATATGGTTGATAGCAAGCGTAGAGTGCAATATTTAATTCACTTCTTGATTATCATAACGTCGAAACGTGGTAGACAGATGCGCCAAAGTAAGGCCCCTATATATAGGAGCCGACCTATCAGTTTAAGATCATCCATTTCGGATCGGAGCGCGTGTTTGAGTGGTTGTCTTTTCTGGAAAGTTATCGCGTTAGGTGATTTTTCACTGCGAGCAATTATTAGCGGCCCGTGAATTGTTTATTAAATAAAATATTATTTTGGCCAATTTGGCAAAACCCGAAACTTTACTCTGGTAACCCTAGCTCCGCAACAATGAAAAATCCGATCCAGAATGGCTAAACTTAAGCTGATGCATCGGCCTATATATATAGCGGCTCTACGCAAAATACATCACTTTTGATGTCATAAAGATCACGCCTTATTTTCAAAATCGGACATTAAAAGAAATAATTAAAAATTAAGCGTTGGGAAAATGAAAGTTTTTTCTCGCTACATGCTATTTTTTTTTTTTTTTTTTTTTTTGCTTCTTCTATCAATTTCAGCGACTAAAAGTAGTACTTTTGACTGCAGGAAACAAACCCACGGTCTGAGAAAAAAATCCCCTCAAAAGAATGCTGTTTACAAATTAAGAAAAAAAATGACTCATTTTCGTTTTCATCCACTAATTAACCTACTGAATCCCACTAATTAGATGGAAAATAAAAACTATCCGATGCATCAAAAACGTACAAAGTATTTTCTTTTTATTTACTTAAAAGAAATTGGCTAAAACAACTGATCCATTGGTGGTTTGTGACAGGTCAAAGTAACAGTAACTGTTCCATTCTAAAAGTGCACGATTCTGCTCTTAGTGAACTGGGAAAGAGTTTGCATATCTTTTTTTTTTTTTCAACGCCGACGTGATGCTCACATCAGTCAGTTCCACGTCTGTAAATTCCGTTTCCTAACAAAAAGAGAGTTGTAGCAGCAAAGCCAACGCTTTGGGAAATATTTGGTTTTAAACCGAATAGATATTCTGGAGTGTCAAAACAGGATCTGAAAGGCTATTCTAAAAGCTAAATAATCAATGGAAACTAATCCCTTAAAAAAATAGGAAAAATATTCAAACTCAGATATTTTTGTGCACAGAAAAGTACGCTGAATCCAGAGACAAAATAAAATTCTAGTTTCAGTGTATTTTTGAAAACATCAAATCAAAAAGAGGATCAGCAGAGAATTAACTCAGCTGCATTTCATTATTTAAACTTATGAAACAACAAATTAATAATGGATTCAATAACCTTTAAATATGGTGCATTAACATTTATACGCACGAAAGGAAAGATAGCGGAAAAAATATTTGTACGTCTCAAGCAGTTTTTTTTTCATTGATGTCATTTGCTGAAAGACGAAAGTATTCACTCAAAGCCAGAAAAGGTTTATGATTTCTGATCTATGGCAAGGTTTCCCAAACTGGGTGTCGAACAAAGAAGCAAGGGGTGTCGCGAAGTGTCCATGTGATGGTAACAATATGCAGGGTGTTTATGATTTGAGTTACGATTTAAAAACGCTCTAACTTTGAAACTAAAGATCAGAGTGACTTCATATGAGGTAGTGAGATGCAAAGGGAAGCAAGTGGCAAAATTAAAAATTTGAAGATAACCAAAACAAATAGTAGGTGAACCTCTCCTCTGTCTTGGGGCAAGAGATTGTTCTAGTAACCCTGGTAGGTGCTGCTGTATAACATGATTCAGAAAAAAAATTCAATGAAAGCCTACCTAGGATCTGATCTTTAAACGCGTTTTACTCGAAACTTAAAATAGTTTACTTGCATCCCTTTGCTTCTCACTGCTTCATATTTACCAGAATAATTATGAGGCCATGTAATTTTGTTCGGGAAAAGAAAGAGAAATGGTTCCAAAATGGAGTTTTCGAAATAATGTACTCGATAAATAAAAACTAGAAATAGAACAATTCTTATATTTATTTTTTAAAAAAAATTATTTTGAATATCAGAAGATATTTTTCACAGTTCCTTTCTATCACAGCCACAGCCATGTTTGCAGTATGCAAGTCATCTTAGTTATCACGTAACCAGCAGTTGGCAAGTAGGACAGTACCAACTATTTGCATATTTCGGAGCGATTATTTTCCCTTCGCCAAACAAAATTCTATTGCTTCACGATTATTCCAATGAAACATGAAGTTATTCTGGGCTGTAACTTTAAATTTACAGCATTTTGAGAAATCGTAACTTCATTTATAATCATCCTGCATAATGTATAATACATATAAAAAGATAGTCTACGGTGCCGTGGGAAAATTCTAATTATTCAAAGGGAGTCGCGAATCAAAAAAAGATTGTGAACTCCTAATCTATGGTATTAATTTTAATACTTACTGGTATCTAATATTTTTTGAATTAATGCAATACACTAATAGAATATTTATTGTTGTAGTTTAAAACCTATGTCAGCTATGTTTTGCATCGAAATCAATTTATTTTATGATTTGCAAAATGGCTTTTCCATCTAGGTCAGTTCCAGAAAAATTGGACACACTGCTTGAATATTTGAATGTTATTCGCTTAACATTGCTTATCATTTTTTACAGAAAGCTATGGAAATTAATGTTAAAAAGAATTCTTTTCTAAATGTGTCGAAATTTCTGAACTTTGAGAGGAAATTCGAAAACTTCAACATCTTCTTTATTTCCTCCCTAAGCTCACATCCTGCAATGATTTTAAGGTTCTTTGCAAAATGTGCGTATGCAATATTTATGCAATTTTTCGGTAGATGAATGTTAGTTTATTTTTTATTTTCGATCTTTTCTGTTCAGAGGTAAAGAGTTTTACCTTTCAACAAAAGCTTCACGCACAAAGTGGTAACATAAATTGCGTTTTCATTTTTTTTCTTCAGAATTTACGCATGTTTTTAAAGTCTATACTGCACAATTTTAACAAATTACTACTGCCTTTGCGGAAGCACATTAAAGAATAAACAAAGTTAATTTTTTCCACTGAAATTTCGCCATTTCGATTATCAACCTCACGTTAGTTGTTCTAATACAATAAAATTGATTCATGTAATATTAAAGTCATTGTTTTAAATTGTGCCGCAATACTTCTCTAAACCCGTTACGCTTTTCTTTCAATGTAATAATTTATGGTTCTACCAAATATTATGTTAGTTATGTTAGCTATGATTGAATGTTTGTTATATACAGTTACTTTGAATTTCCAAGAGTCGTAAACATTAGCAGTTCAGTTTTCATGTTGTAACACAGCAGAATTCTGCACCATGTTCGTAGATGTTTAGGGGAGTTCTGCAGCGCAACTAGGGGGAAGTTTTGGGCTAAAGAGTCTTAAACATTATCAGATCAGCTTTCATGTTGTAACAGAGCAGAATTCTGCACCATGTTCGTAAACGTTTAGGGGAGTTCTGCAGCGCAGCTAGGGGGAAGTTTTGGGCCTACGATTCCCTTCCAGAACTCTTGGTTTTAACGCATATTTCCAATCCTAGTAAGGTACTCTATGTGCATATTAAGGTACTCTATGTGCATATTATGGTGGTTATGTCCAAAAGACTCACTCTGAACATAATTTCTGGCTGCTCTACTGGCGGAGTTTCAGGGATTCAGAGATGTTTTGTCGCAAAACATATGTGAGGACATGACGTATATTTCCGTTGTGTTATATTATGGATGGTGTTTTCTGATGTTTATGACTCTTAAGATTTCAAAATAACGGTGAATAACAACTATTCAGCCATAACTATTATAATCTTGATGGCTCTATAGGAGAGAGTGTGGGTACACCTACTTTCAGACCATTATGTATAAATAAAAATAACTACAGTGAAACTTGGATAACTCGACTACCCCAGTAACTCGACATTTTTCTTATGGTTGGTCCAATGCTAATTTCAATGGACAAAAACCTCTCTAACTTGACACACATTTATAGGAATCCCTGTATGTCGACATCCAACTGCTATTCTAGTTTCATTTTTGCAACCAACATTCTTTCGCATTGACCTTTCACATAATTTTACGCTACGGTTTCTTAGTCAGTTAACATCCTTTTCTGGAAAGCTCTTTAACACAATTCCATCTTTTATCCAGGTGAGTCAGTCACCATACTCTGTGCTGCTATTGCAATTCTAAAAAGCTAGTGAAATGTATATAAATGTACTTAGGAGAGGCCTCTTGAGAAAGAAGGCACCATGACATATTTTTCAAACAAGTGTGAGCAGGACTTATTATTTTTAACAAATCTGACTGACAAGAAGCTTTTATCTCTTTTTCAACAATTATGGATTTATTCCACATGAGGTGTTCAAATAATAGTAGTGATTTTTTATGTACTTTTTCAAAAAAAGTAAACGAAAATAAAATAAAATTTATTTACTGGAATTATTTTTCATAATGGAAATGTTAAGCATTAGTAAGTAATTGATACAGAAACTATTTAAGAATTAAAACTATGGAACCTCAGGAAGTTGACATCCACTTAAGTCGACATGTTATCATGTTCCTTTGGAGTGTCGACTTGTTAAGGTTCCACTATACTCATTTTCTTTTTTAATCATCAATTAATCCATTGTACCAGGCTATTTAAATAAAATTTAAAAACTAACTTATGCATCGAAAACGCTAAAATAAATATATATTTTACATAAAGGAAATTGGCTGAAATAACTGTTCCATTGGTAGTTTGCAATAGCTCGAAGCACGGTACCAGTTGTGTGTGTGTGTGTGTGTTCAGTGACTTCTGATAGTTACAGTTAGCCCTCTATAGTTAGATTTATTGTTTTCAGACTTAACACCTCTTTATAAATTCTGTAAATACATTTCAAACAACCTTCACACTACGAAATTCCGTGTCTGTAAATTACGTTTCCTAACAGAAGGAGAGTATTAGCGGCAAAGCCAACGCTCAGTGAAATATTTGTAAATCGAATACATATTCTGGATTTATTGTAACTTGATCTAACAGGCAGATAGATTATGTATTCCGTTAAATCATAGTAAATATAATAATAATGAAGGGGAAAATGCTTTCTATCACCTAGAAGGAGTTAGTTTTGAGTAATAAAACTCAACGTGTGTGGCTAGATTGTTCCCAATCGTATGTGAGATCTGTAAAAGGCCTAGAAAATTATATTACAATTGCGCTCTTAATTCTCAGCTACGAAAAGAGATGACGAAATAATGAATTTAATTACATACAGTCTGAGTTACATCATTTTTTTAAAGAAAGAAAACAAAACCCGCTTATTCAAATATGCTTCATGATTTCGTTCAGGTTGTTGTTTTGAACTACTGTGGAATGCGCTAAATTCAATTAAACAACCAAATTTCATGATTTTTTAGTTATTAATGACTAAACTGATTAGTTGCCTTTTTCCGGTAAGATTTGCGTTGGTATTTCAAGGAACTACTGGTCTAGAAAGTTTATTTTGTTTAACACGGTTGCTGCTCACGAAAGAATTTCTAGTTTTTAACAAATCTGTCCACTCCTGGAATTTAATGCATTGTAATTCCCATAATTAATAGTAAAGTTTATTTAACTACAGGGGTGTCCAATGTATATAGTTTCACGTAAAAATAGTTTTACATCTCAATTCGGCAAACTATTTTTTTTTTAAATAATCCAATGCATGATATTTTTTTCTGCACACATACACACACACACACACACACACACACACCCATACACATATATATATTTTGGGTCCATTTGTTTTCTTTTTCTTTTTGCAGTCTAAGCTCAAGGCGACCGCCAATGTTTGTTTCTATAGTTTTCAGCAATACTACAAGCTTTCGTAAGATGATTTGAAATTGAAAGCATGTAAGCGTATATTTTTCTTAAATGTTGAACCGAGAGTTCAGCGCTCGTTTAAAATTTAATAGTAACAAAATGTCAGTTTTTTTCGGTTTTGTAACAACTGGTAGTGCTTAATATTTGTTGACCCGTGAAAATAGGAAAATAAATTGGAACAGTTAACTTACATTTGATGAAAAAGTTATGATTTAGTGATTAGAGGGACACGCGGAATGTCGTAATAAAGGAGGAAATGCGGGTGTTGTGTTGGAATTCAAAATTTAGGTTCACGAGGACTTACAAGATTAACGGATGTTAAGCTCTAAAGTGAGAAAAATCAAGATACTGGTTTGGAAATACAGTCCCTTTCAGAAATGAAGCACCAAACATAATAACTAGATTCAGTTGACATCCTTAGGGGCAATAATTAACATTTAAGAACCACAAAAGAGATTTACATGATGATTTAACAGCAATCAGTAAAAAAACTGAAATTGTGATACATTTCTTTCTCCTTTAGAACTGCAAAAATTTTTAAAATAAGCAATACATAAGTGCCTTAAAGTAATCTTTATAAATGAGGTGATTAGTATCAAAACCGGCTCAATTGATGTTCAAAAGTTTACGGAAGAGACAAAGATCATTAACGAATTGAGCGTTTTTCAAAGTAAACCTTTTTTTGAATGCAGTTTTTGACCTGATTGAGATAGATGTATTCCAAATCGCTTTATTTATCAAATTATGAAAAACATTAAAAAACCCTATAATGATCAAGACTTCAGCTGATTCTGATTCATAAAATCATATACGTACCAGACATTCTTTCTGCAGCACTAGATGTTTGCTTTTAAATGATTTTTTCAGTAGTAAATAGGCTGTAGGCTTTAGATGATATTGGTATTAGGAATGCCAGGCCCCTGTAAGTCGGTTTCCTTCTTCCGTAATATTGCTCAAAAGCGGTGTTATATCAAGTAACGTATGTAATTTTTGTGACATTTTACGGGAGGCATCTTAGGCTTTGTTTTGCCTCAATTTACGTCATTACGAAGATACAATGTTATCTTAGAAGCAATTTCATAGGTTTTTAAAAACTCAGTTATCTAAAGTCATTTGAGCATCATCTATTGTGCAGTTTAGAAACAAAAGAAAAAAAAATAAAAGGAAAAAAATTAAAAAAAGGAAAAAAAAGTAAAAGGAAAAAAATTAAAAAGAAAAAAAAGGGGGGGATGTTACGAAATTAAAAGAAAACTAAAAATAAAAGAAAGGAAAAAAAAGAAAGGGGGAAAGTAAAAAGAAGAAAAAAATGAATAAAATATATACATGCATCCCATTTTTCCAGATATTTGAAAAAATTATTTACTTCTGTATCCCCTAAAAAATATACAATGTTTTATTTATTACTCTGGTATGTGCGAGTCTTTTCCCTCCCTATGCTTTAATTAGAACTCAGAAATTTAGTATGCATTCAGGGTGTATGAGAGAAAATCCTATTACACGCCACTAATAAAACTTGGAACTTCCATGTTTTAATCAACTGTTTGAGGAAAAGCATAACGCAACGGAAAGAAGCAAGATTACACGCAGCGCAGAAAAATAATGCTAGTTATTTTCATCTATACATGATACCTTTATGCAAATGAGCTTTAATTAACATTTACTTATTAGTGTACCCTTTGCAGTATTATGTTTTCCAATATTGTTTTTTTTTTCTAAAGGAACGTTATTTGCTGTTTTAATTAACCTAAATACTTGGTTCTTATTACTAGGGTTGTTATTGTGTGGATTTTCTTTCACTTGATTTCTTCTACACATTTCTTTCGTAATTACATTCGATGTTTTAGCAAACAACATTTTATACAATTTGCAAGGTGAATATTTGCGTTTGAATTTTCCTTTTAGGAATTCATGTTAGAATTGTTGCCAAACAAGCTCATAAATGTTTCATGTAACTCATTAAATTATAAGTTTTAGCATTTTTATAAATTTATAACTTCAGTTTTAATTTTGAACAAAGACAAAAAAATTATATATTTATAGAATGAAAATAAAATGTTACCATTGACGTGTCGCTTATTTATTATATACTCTAAAACAATTTGCGTAGAGAACATATTAAAATGCACGAGTTCAATAAAGCAGTATTGATGAATTTCTTAAAGTCTATTAGGTATACACAAAAAATCTTATGATAAGGAATTTAGTTTTGAAAATCTTCTACTCCACATTCGCTTTTTTAAATTTCAAACTCATATAGCAGTTGAATAGGATGAATTTCTGAATGTACATGTGAAAAAGATCCGGTTGCGTAAAAACGTTAATTTAAAAGCTTTGAAACGTACTGTGCTGGATAATTTATGCAAATGAATGCTTAAAATTATGTATACGTATGAAATCAAAGGCGTCTTTTAACTAAAGCAAAAAAAAAAAAGTGGGGGGGGGGGGAGGTCATCCTTTTTTACCAAATACTTCCTCTGGTACTTATTTCAATATTTTACTTTTTTAAAGAGTACTTTAGCTTTCATAAAAGACAGGAAATTAAAAATTTCATTTTAGAAAATCCAAGCAGTTCAACGGTAAAAAAAAGAAAGAATGAAAACTGCGTGAGGATAATCTACAATATTTTTATCAACAATTTAATCAAACAAAAGAAGATAAGGACGTAACCAAAAGGAAAAAAAGGGAAGGGGGGGGGGAGGTCTCTGAAACTTTATCCCGTCATTTTGTGCTATCAGGTAGCTGAGAAGCGTGTTACTGGAGCTATGGTTTTGAAAGAATTTCGGGAAAGAGAGTTCTTGCGCCCCATCCCTTCCCTTTTTTCCTATCGTCATCAACGAGGGCATACATTTACGTATGCCATCGAACGCACTTCAAGGTCGAAACATTTCCAGAAGAAAGCCCCCGTTCAAACCTTCAATAATCCTTTCCGAGGGAGAGCCCCCGTATCCCCACTTCATAACATAATCGATGATAACGATTGCGTTTCTATTGTTTCAATTTCAAAACATGGACAAAAGAGCAATCTTAAACCTCTTCTCCCCCTCACATTATCAAAGATTGTCTTAAATGCATTTTTAAGACAACAAATGTTAAAACTTTCCGGGAGAGACCCCCCCACACACCACTATACTCTTATAACGTGATTGGGGATAATAACTGTGTTTTGACGTTTCAGTTTTAAAAAAATAGACGGAAAAACGCACCCGAACCTCTTCCTCCGTAGCATTACCAAAGATCGTCTAAAATGCATTTTTAAGACTACAAATTCGAAATATTTATGAGGGAGAGACCCTCGGGTACCTCTATTTCTGAGTGAATACTACATTTACGAACATAATGTTTACATATTTATTACATTAGTTAGAAATATATTGTCAACACTCAGATATAGTAATAACTTCTCTTAGAAAATAAGCTGAACTCATTCTTTTTCTTTGTATTTAAGATGCATTTGAAACACTTGAGGGGCCGCCAATTTCATACACTCCCCTACCTTTTTGACCTCGCGACAAATGAAACGAACACAGTGAATCTATTCACGGAAATATAACGAAAAACTAAAAATTGTTAATGCAGCACAAACTGCAAAACAAGCTGTGTGCTACAACATTTGTGTTTTTCATTTACTTTTCTAAAAAGACTTTTTCTTCTTGCACAATGACTGCACTACATATTTTAGAGTAGAAAGGCTTATGTAAGCATCATTTACTACCAGAGTTTAAAAAAAGTCATTAGTGATAAAAAGGAAATCCATAAACAAACGACTACTCTTTTTTTTAAAGAACAATTAAAGCCGAATCATTGAACAGAAACATTTTGATTTAAATCCATTTTTCATACTTTGAATAGGATGTTTTAAAATTTATTACGGCTGAGTGTTTATTTATTGACTCGCATTGCATTGCCTCTATTATTTTTATCGTTTCAGCTTCAAATAGTATACACCCGTAGCAATAATTCAAACATATTTTTAAAAGTCACGCTTGAATGCGACTTAAGTCATTACAAACATCTGCTTGGCATTACGTCAAACGAAGCGTAATGTTAAAATTTCTTTCCCTTTTAAATCATAAGTGCTTATTATGTGTTTTGCGTTCATCAAAAATTCATTACTATGAGGAATTTTTATTTTTAATTTTCCTTTTTCTTAATATCAGTACATTTTCATGCAGTTGAATTTGATGTGTTTTCTTTTTACGGGAAAAGATTTTGTTAAATGATTAGCAGTTATAAATTTAAAATTTTCGCCTGTTAATGTGACAAAAGATTTCGATTTGGTTTGCATATCACTACTTCTAATAACTGCAGTGGATGGAAAGTATTTCCACTGTTTTACTCTCTGATCATCGATTACATATGAAAACCAATATTACTTGTCACAAATTAGCAATGCAAATTATGTACGAGTATTTTTAAGTTACAAACAACTTATCCGTTTCAGCCTAAGATGCCAAAAGAAAAATACACTAACTTTTCTATTATTTTATAAAATGTTTTATATAATTTTATAAGCACATTATATTTACTACTAATTATATTTTTTTCTCGTAAATGTTATTTCTATAAAAAGATACAGCTCTTACCACCTACAAACACTCTATTGTCCTATAACATTAGCTTTTCAAGAAATTTTCATTTCAAATCTCGTTAATAATACGTGGATACGTTCATATGTACGGAGAACTCAAAATTAAACATATCAATACTGTTATATTCAGGATCATACACGGAAAGAAGATATTAAGTTTTCTTAAAATAAATTAAGGACGTGTTTAAATGTTCATCTATGATTCAAAATTATACTCTAAAAAGTAATAATAACCTTTAAGCGTAACACTGGCTTTGAATTATAATTAAATTAAATATAATTTTATTATATATGATATCACCGTTTTACTCTCGTATATTTTGAAAGTTATTTTTTTTTTTGGAATTCACATACACATGTAGTAAATTGTGTTAATTTTTATTTATTTAATTGTTGAAGGCTTGGATGCTATTTTAATCAGTTCATACAGAAGTAAAATAAAACACTTTTATTCAATAGATCAATGAGGTTGCCTAATAGGCTGCTAGAATATTTAGTATTTTCAAAGTTCACACAAACTACTTTTCAAAAAACTTCAGCACTCTCACACAGAGACTTAGTCCAAGCATTATGTAAAGTATAAACAGAAAACTTTAAAGAGCCGAAAAAAGTGACGTGTAAATGTATTTTTGAAATAAAAGTAGGTCAACTCATGGATATTTTTCACACAAAGATTTCTAGTTTATCTGATAGAAAAAAAACGTACAGTTCATCTTTTTCTTGCACTGAGTTTCTTGAACATGAAATCGGCAATTTCTGCACAAATAAACTTTTGTAAATTTACTCCGTTTTTGGAATTTTCAAAATACAAAAGCTTGGTGCATTATCTTTTGCATACATGGTTATATGCTAATTTGTATTTATATAATAACATATAATGCATAAAAAAGTTCAAGACAGTGAAAGCTTTAATTCTTATTTATTGTTATACTTATTCGTTGACATTCTAGTTGAAAATTCGGCTCATCTTTTTATTCGTTCCATAATAGCGTGCAATGAATCATCTGTGAAACTGGCACATTTTCAATTCAGAAATGAAAGACATTTGAATTAGAAAATGCTTCTTCAAGAATACAAATTACATTACTGTTCCGATTAAGAATAAAAAACTAATAATTCATACATAAAATGTCTTGACGAAAACCAGGTTTGCTTACAAACCAGTTTCAAATATGCTGCTGATATTATTCACTGTGAACTACTATTGGATAACTTTCCGCAAAAAGTGATTTAGCGTATTTTTTGGTGTGTGGAAATGAGGGTTTCAAAAACTTTAGTAATCGTTCCCAGTTTCTTTGTCTTTTTAATTTTTAAGTTATATTAACGATGACTCGTAACCAACTCGTACGGCTGTTCTACATATTAAGTTTTACACCTTTGCACCAGTATAGACAACATTTATGAGACTGAAAAATATATGTAATAATGATAAAAATTAAATATTTCTGAGTGCGTTGTCCCGCACTCCAAAGTCGCAGTTAATTCAATCCAAAACTTCTGTGCTCGTACTATTGCTCATGCGTTTTTGTTGACACAATATGATCGAGGGAAATTATTAGGCAGTTAACTTTAGGTTAGGTATCAACAGAAACGAATCACTTGTCAGGAGGAATAGCAACTTGGTTTGTTTAAGATTATTGCCGCATTCAAATACTTCATTTTCCATGAGAACATTTGTTTCAAAAGCATATCACAAGATGACAAGATTAAGGGCATTATGCTTTGAAGATTTTTCATATGAAAGTAAGAAACACACGAATATTTTTGGAATACATTAAGGCATGTTATCTGTACTTAAAAACCAATTTTGAGCAATTGACAGAAAAAATTAATCTGCATTTCTTCCTTTCTGAAAATCATCTGTGAGATAATTTTTCTTTCAATTTTGACATTGTTTTTTATGATATACTGTCGGCCCCGCTTAATCGAATATATCGGTTCAAAGTAAAATTATTCGATAAAGCGGGGAAATTTTATTTACCTTTCTAAATTGACAACATTTGTGTTAAAAGGTAATAATAATAAATCAATAGCTATATAAAGGAAATAGTTAATGTAATAGCTAAAAAGTTTTTGAAATATGCTAAATAAACAATAAAATAGTTCAATAATTAGTATATAAATTACCAGTAAGCATGAAAATATAAAAAGTAACTTACAACTTGAGTTATGAAATCTTTGTTTTAGCACCTTTTTTCAGTACGTCATACTTTGAAAAATTCCAAATAAGGAATTGCTTGCTCAAGGTCTTTTAAGACTACTTTTCTGACTCCCTTTTCCCCCCTTCTCGTCTACCGTATCTTACATTTAACACTTATCAATTTCATCATCGTCTAAAATGTGTATATTTATTTGAGTTATTTACTTTAATTATCGACTGCACTTTTTTTTGAATGACAAAAACAAAATAAATTTAATAGTGTAGTGGAAACGTTTCGATGCAATATGAATGTTGTTCCTTTCACCTGTTTTCAGCAATAAATATTACTTTCTATATTAACGTTAATAATTGTTCTTACTTAATTTCTTTCTAATTTATTCAAAACTTTTTCAGCAAAACTGTTTGCGAAAGCTGATTAATATTTTTCGATAATCCGGAGAAATTATTCGATTAAGCAGGGATCTTTAACATTGCGTATATGGGGAAATATCCGGTTACGGGAGGTTTTATTCGTATAAGCGGGGTATTCGTTTATCTGTTACCAGATTAAGCGGGACTGACGCAAGTAACTACTCTGGAAGCAAAAAGTTGTTGATGGCGCCTCTTTTTTTTATACAGCAAATGGGACCGAAATTTAATCAGAACCAGTTCGTATTGGGATCAATTGTTGTAAAGACTTTCGTTCGTTTCTTTACATTGTTACTTGAGACATAGCAATCATGCTTAGCGAGAAAAATGTTATATTTTACATTCCCCTTCAAGCAATTGTCCTCAAAAAAACTAAACACTCAATCCATCCACATACCATTTTTAATTCACTTCTTGTAATAACTTCCTAATCTGTAGCAGTCCTACTTAACATGAAGCACATTCGAGATTGCGCCTCTCTCTTTCAGCGATCAAATTTTTTTTTCGGTCTTTGTTTTTATCACATTAGTTTTTATCAGATGCCGTCTGTAGAATACATTTTAATTAAACTTTCGTATTAATTTTTGGGACATGATAATGGTGCTTTACCGGGACGAAAGTTTTATTAAGATTTTATAACTTCATCTCATTTTAGAGCGTATGGTGCAAAATTCAATCAACACCAGTTATCATTAGGATCCAGCTATACACCAGTTCTTACTGGAATCCTTGCTTTCTTCTCGCTCAGTGATGATCAAGGAGAAAAAAAATTGATTGTGCTTTGAAACTATGGAAATATTAGTGCCAAAAACCAATTTAAAAATTCCTGTCAAAATTCATCTACTGTATACGTTGAGCAAATCCTTGTTATATGATTTAAGATCTAGCTGTCACTATTACGGACTGAAAAGTTCATTTGCGTCTCTTCTCTTGAATTCAACTGGCGATGATAGACACGAACAGAAATTTACCATACTAAATGATTAACACATGCTCCAGTACCCCTTTAAATGTATAAACCCGTAAAGATTCTCAAAATCGAGATTTTCACTAATATAATATTTTTATTTGTACACATAGAGTAAAGAAAAAATAATTAATGGTGTTTGAAAAAAATCTTTGGATGAAAGTATATGGTATGAATAGTGATAAGTATCTTATTTCCTAAACACATTTTATATAAAATCACATTTCTAGTTTTCATCATACGTATACTAACTTCGTAAAAGGTAAAAAATCTTTAAAATATTATAATAAATTCTTGCGTAACATACGTATCTTCTCACAAAAATAATTTTGAATAAAAATAAAAGGAAAACGGTGGGATTTATTTTATCCTAAAAAATTTCAAAGGGGCAACATTTTTAACAAAAGAGACATACTTGCATGCTTTGAAATAGCACAAAAACGGAATGCAGAAACTAAAAAACTCTTTTTGAACTCATGTATTATTCAAGTTTGTTTTCGAAAGCAATATTTTTCGCCCTAAGATGATAGCATTGTACGTGTTTTCTTTCATATATTGTTTGGAATACCAAATACAAAATACCAAGCTCAAACCTCACAATATACGTGCATACGACTCAAGCATTAGTTTATATACATACCTCCCCCAATAGATTTCTGAAATATAATATAAAGCATACGAATAGACAATAAGTAGCGTCTAGTTCATAACTATGTGTCAAATTCCTTTTGTAAAAGGATAAAATTTCATATGGAATGAAAATTACCGTGCAAATGATAATAAATAATTCATGCTTTGTTAAATTCATTTTAAATCTTGAAATCCATCTTAGAAAGGTAATAAATCCAATACTTTGTTGTGGAGTTCTAAATGAGGTATCACCTGCGCTTTTAAACGTGCAATTTGTTAGGATTGATTTTCTCGCTTCAACAGAAGTTTTTCTCCAAATAAAAGTTTTCCTATTGCTTGCACTTTAAAAACTCTGTTCGCATTCACCAGCGATATTTTTAACCACGTTTCTAAAGTTTTTTTTAAACTTTTAATTACTATTGTCAAAAAACATGATCATTTCTGCGTTGCTTTAGGTAACTGTAATAATCATAAAGTTTGTCAAATACAAAAACATTCGAAAGATTTATTCATGTAAATTCAGACATATCCAATTAAAACACAATTTTGCTCTACATTAATTTTTTCATCTCCCTCCCCCGAGAAATAAAGAATAAAATGACCTAACACATTATTTGTTTAAGAAATTTTGTTAATATTACGACGAAAGGGGATATTTCCAAATTTTTAATCTTTTTTTTCCCTTGTAGCGGCTGACTTCAAAGCTTTTTTATTTTGAGTTATTTCAAAGAAAAAAATCACTACGAAGTTTCTGATGCGAACATAACGTCAAACGGATGGAAGAGCTGTCTTCGCATGTATTTAAATATTAATCAAAAGAAGCTTGAAAAACCGGTACACTAGTTTTGAAAAAGACCTTTTAAAAATTGTTCCCCAAAGTTCAAGCTTTTTTCTAACATAAATATTTTAGGAAGAGACCCTTCTTACCAAATAAACATGCGTGTACAAATGTCTTAAAAATTGTAAGATTTCAACTAATGCATCATCCGTAGCTCATGAATTATTCAAGCATCCCTCCAAAAAAAAAGCGTTCTCTTGTAGAACAGAGAAAGAGTTATACTGAAATTTCTTTGCTTCCATGTATATAAAGTATGTACAAAGCAAAATGTTTATTCCTTTATCTGAACAAAATGTTGTGTAAACTCGAATCGCGCATATATATGTAATTAAACGTTTATTATTGTAATTTAAGTATTTTTCCTATAACAATTTTGCTTATGAACCTCAATAGTACAAAGCTCACAATAGCCCCAAAAAATCTTGATTTAAATGATCATTTTTGCTTTATTTTAGCAGTTAAACAGAAGCTGTGTCAAAAGGCGGAAATCGTAAGAATATTGAATTTTCAGATTTTTAAATATGCATAGTAAAGTAAGTTTTTCTTCGCTCTTTTCAAATTAAGTATGATTACAAATTTCTTTTTCAACAAAAGCTTCGAAGCTTTTGTTTGCATTTGAAAGACGTTTCACTTTTTCGCTTTCTATGTTTGCTGTCGTGGTTTGTTATAATGCTTCCTGTTTGTTATTAGTTGTTAGCCCTTTTAGCATTTGTAAGAAATTGCGCTGTTTTATTGCTTAATCTTCTCTACGTTTGAATGTTGTTTCGTGCAATATCTCGTATTTGTTATCAGTTATTTTTACTATTCAGCATTTTCAACAAATTGCACTTCCTTTTAAAATCTATATCCGTTTATCTTTGTTGTTTTCTATTGTGATTGCTATTATATTATATTAGTCATTGGTTATAAATATGAGACAGGCATTTAAAATATTTTAACACATAACATCCAAACTACGAGGCATAAAAGATGCTCAAAAGTTATTCCAAAGATTTTTTTTTAATTTTCTGGCTTAAAAAAAGAAAATACTTTATTTGTACCTACTCTATGATTGCCACCAAAAATCTGATTGTTTCATCTAAGAAAACTGCATTAAAATAGTAGCTGAGTATAACTGTTGCAAGTTACTGATTGTAATAAGTGAAATTTCCCACTGCTAAAAAGACTTGTAACTTCCTAATAAGTAATCTGTTTCCTTAAACACTTTTACAATTTTATTACTTTTCCTTAAAAGCATTATAATTGAAAAAGTCCTTTTCCCTTTAAAGATTGTATTTATTTGACTCTGTCTAATGTGGACCGAAAAGTGGACGAGTTTGTGAAATTTCCGCATTACCGGGAATGCGCCCAACAGGTTTTTCGTCAAGATCAAATTATTATTGAATGCAAAGTCAGTTTCTTAAGTTTAACAAGTATAAGAATTCACATTTATAGTATTTTATAGTAAATGATTTTAATAAAAATAGTGTTTGGATACTATTACAAAAATCGTATTGGAGTAGATTTGAATATCAGTTTGACATTAGATAATATATGCGAGCGTAATATGTTAAAAATTCGATGCTGATAAACGGAATAGTTGGCACGTTTAGCTATTAAAGAGCTTTTTGTTAGCAATGAAATGTACTTGCATTAATGATTGTTTTTAAAAAAGTATTAATGTTTCGGGGCTATTCATTCACATCAGAAATGTTTAAGATGATGTAGGGTAGACCGACCAGTGAGTGAACACCACCCAGTGAATGAACAACGCGTCAATTTTTTTTAAAAATAAGATTCCAAAATTTTTTTTTCTGAATAAATTCACTACAAAAAAGTTCTTTATTGATGTTCTAAGCTATCTGACACCTAATTGGTTACTTTGGATACGTATTTTTTTTCCTGGAAAAAATTTGAAATTTTTACTGCCGTGAATCTTTCTTTCTCTCTTTCAAAATAATAAGGCTGGTTTCGTGCTAGCAATTATTTTGATACATATTATTTTTATCGATATTTTTTTAAAACTCTACAAAAGAAAAATTAAGTACACATATTTAGGCTATGGATTTAAATTGTTTCAGTCAATGCAGAATGCGTAGATTTTCAGGTAGAGGGGTGTTCAGTCACTGGGTACGAAAAATTGCGAAAACCCAGTGAATGAACAATGGCAAAATTTCTTATGATTTAAAAAGAAATTTGATGTTTCTTTGAGATATTTTCATTTTTGTACTTCTTTGTAATGCAGATAGTTTTATATTCTTTTTTATTTATGTATTTCATTATATATTTTATAGTTTCTTTATTTTTGTCTTTGTAAACAATGCACTTTTTACTGAGTTTTATCTTTTATCTATCTATATCTCTATCTGTATATAAACCTACCTACCTACCTACATCTATCTTTCTATATCTTTATCTCTGTTGATAGATAGACAGGTAGATAGAGAGATAGAGAAATAAAAATATATATACAAAGAAAGAGAATAGATAGGTAGCTATGTATGTATGTATATTTGTATATAGATAGATAGATAGATAGAGGAAGATATAGAGATACATATATAAAAAATAAGAGGTAAATAGATATATAGGTAGATAAATATAGAGATAGAATAGGTAGGTAGGTAGATAGATCGATAGATGTATTGATAGATAAATAGATAGGTAGTGGTTAATAGATAGATAGGTAGA
Source organism: Uloborus diversus (assembly GCF_026930045.1). NCBI lineage: Eukaryota > Metazoa > Arthropoda > Arachnida > Araneae > Uloboridae > Uloborus > Uloborus diversus. The sequence continues at coordinate 10,488,216 of NC_072740.1, read as the reverse complement.
TAGAGAGACTAATATATAGAAAGCTAGGTAGAGAGACTGATATACAGATAGTAGGTAGATATATAGACAAGTAGATAGACCAATAGATATAGATTGCTAGATAGATATAGATAGGTAGATGAACTGATAAGGAGATAGATAGATGGATAGGTAGATAGATAGACAGGTAAAACAGCAGGTAGATAGATATATAAATAGATTGATTAGGATAATAGATTGGTAGATATTTAGATGTACAGACAGATAAATAGGTAGATAGTTAGGTAGATAGACAGATAGATAAGTAGATATATAGATAAGTAGAGAGATAAGTAGATAAATCGATCGATAAAGAGATAGATAGATATATAGATACATATATAGATAGATAGATAAGTAGATAAATAAGTAGATAATTAGATAAATAAGTAGATAGATATATAGATGGATAGATAAGTAGACAGATAGATAGATAAGTAGACAGATAGATAGATAAGTAGATAAATATATAGATAAGTAGGTATACTGATAAGGAGGTAGATAGATGGATAGGTAGATAGATAGACAGGTAAAACAGCAGGTAGATAGATATATAAATAGATTGATTAGGATAATAGATTGATAGATATTTAGATGTACAGACAGATAAATAGGTAGATAGTTAGGTAGATAGACAGATAGAAAAGTAGATAGATATATAGATGGATAGATAAGTAGACTGATAGATAGATAAGTAGATAAATAGAAAAATAGATAAGTACATTGATAAATAGGTAAATAGACATAGAGATAAACCGATATATGTGTAGATAGAAAGGTATATTGATAGATGGATACAGATATAAAAAGATAAATATAGATAGATAGATATAGATAGTTATATAAATAGATAGATAGATAAATAGATATAGATAGTTATATAGATAGATAGATGGATAGATCTCAAAGAAACTTAGTTTCTTTTTGAATCAAAATTTATCATGTTCATTCACTGGACCAATTTGTGTTCATTTACTGGTTCGAGGTGTTCATTCACTGGGTCGTTGTGCCATTTTTTTTAAACACCTAAAAAAGTCGGAAGCTGTACCATTTAAGATCCCGCGATTTTTTAGAGATATTTACATGGATCAATTAAAATGTTTTAGCTATCACGATCTGTATAGTATAGAATTTAAAATTACTAGGATTTTTAAAAAATGAAATTGTGCTTAACTGTTCATTCACTGGTCGGTCTACCCTACTTGCGGAAATTTTTTTACAAGAACATTCTCTAACATCAATTTTTCACAAGAATAGTTCTTAAAAATATCCTCGAGAATGTTCTCCAGTAGATTATTGACTTATATATGCATATATGTGTACATGATATGTTTATATTATACACAGACGCACATAAATATATCGCAAAAAAAATTTCTTGAGGCCAATTCGTAGGAGCTTACACAAAAAAGTTTTCTTTCTTGTCATGACTCTCTTACTGTTAAGAAACAGGTTTTACGGAAACAGCTTCAACGCTACATTGATAAGTCTTGAAAATATAGTAGTTGCAAGAATAAAATGACTACAGTGGGTAAAATATAACCTTTCCTCCACCTGAATTGGACTCTTAACTTTTTGTACATCAAATTTTCTAATTCTCTCCACTATTTAACTTATTTCTGGCCCATTTAGATTTAAAACAACAATCTGCAACTTCATTTATTACCGTAATTTATGGAGCTATATGTATCCGGTGTCAGAGGCTTTTTGTTAAACAATTCAATGAAACGTTGAAATCAATTAAGAGTAATGTATCTGACAAATCCATTACGGTGACATTTTGCATTAAGACTTGATGGGGCATTAAACAAGCTCTGGATTTGGTCAGGGTCAAAGCAAAGCGAAACTTACTGCTGCCGTGAGAAGGTAAAACGCAGTATCTGCAGGAATAAGTTTTTGGAATATTTGAAGAAATGTTTTTTGGAATCCATAAGAGGGGGAAAATGTTGGAATTTGACGTTTTTCTCAAGCTTTATTTTCAGCGGAAATCAAATAAGCTCAAGTGCAATGTATGATAAAAATGCAAAAAATAAATAAATAAATAAATAAAAAATGAAAATTTTAAAATTTGCAGATGCTGCTCTTTTTCTTCTCACGGCAGTGTGTAAGTCGATTGGATACAGAGCTCTGATAAAACGGAGAAGAAGAATGAAGCTTCCGTCCAGTTTCAAAGTTGGAAATACTGGTCGACGAATTTCAAACGATAACCATTACAGGGAGAAATTGCGACTTATAAAATAAAAGTTTGAGATTACTAAACGTTTTTTTTTTAAATTTTTTTTTTAATGTAAGGTTTTTTTTTAAAACTGCATTTTTTTATATGATTCTTTTATCTTTGTATTAAATCATTTTTTCACAGCATCTGGAAGGTTTAGGAAGTCATAGCGTTGAATTAAGTGATTGATCTAATGGAAATTATTATTCAACCTTTGAACGCGATCCAAATAAAATAAATACAACACCTACTACATTTGTAGCTTAAATTACAATTATTCAAATTAGCGTAGTAAAAGTTTTTTATTTGATTGAATACCGAAAATTCCTTCAAAATAATAAAGAAAATTCTCCTACTTAAAAAATTTAGTACTCGATCATATTTACACAATACAACTTTATAATGAAATTTTTCTATTTTGTATGCAACAAATGCTTATCAGCTTAAGAAATGCCTCTCACAAGATCAGTAGCCAAACTTTTCTGTTATCTTTTCGTTCATAACAGTTCCTGCATACATTTGATTTTCTGTCAGTAAGCCTATCGGTAATGTTAAGTAGAATAAAAATTTTATTAAAATGACTTCACAGTATAAATTAAGAAAGACAGTGGTGTAAGTCATTTGATGTTACTTGTAACAAGTAAATTTTGTTAAAAGTTTATTGCTAAAAATTATCCAACTTAAATTGCAAATCCAGCTCATGATTTTAAAAATTAGTCTAGATTTCTTTTTTTTAGGCAGCTATTTTTTAAAAATGTTCATTTACTCAATACTATAATGGAATGACTTAGCTGAAAGAAAAACACTTCAATCTGTGCTATACATATAAAAAATTTAAAAGGAAAGTTTTCTTGATAAGGCACTTCAAGATAAAAGCTGCCCCACAATACATTAAGAAAGAATTTTTTTGTCACTTATGTGGATAAAATCTTTTATTCACACTATCGTTTGTTACAACTAGTAGAGGAGCGGTAAACATCTGATGAAGAAAATCTGCTTACCGCAAATTGGCATCAGACAGCAAAAGAGGAAATTTTAATACCTAAGTTTGCCTAACTCTCCTTAACATCTTTGAAAGGTCCGTTAAGGTTCGAAAAGTACATCATTATAAGCTAAAAACGCGTACTTTGTTCTCTTCTCCTTATGATGTCGTAAACCTTGTTTAAAACTACTAGTCTTATGAACTTGTGAACGAAGCAGTAATGGGCAATTTTACTTACCCTCCATTCCAGAGTTTCCCAAACTGTGGTCTACGGACTCCTGGGGGTCCGCGAGTCTATGCCAGGGAGTCCGCGAAGATATCCAGCTATAACGTTAAATATAATTGAGGTTGAAGGACGAGTAACGATATTTTAATTCAAAAAGTTCATTTTTATTTGTAAACTTGTTGTATAAATTTGGTGATAACATTTTTATTCTTAATTGAATTTCAAACAGAATTTTCTCCCATAACTCAAAATAATAATGTAAAAAATGAAAACCAAACAAAAGCTCTGAAAAGTAAGCAGACCAATGAATAAATAAATTTAAAGAAAAAAAAACGTAAAAATATATTAGGAAAAAAAAAGATTTTACTGTGTTAAATCATTTTTTTAACACGCCAGGGGGGGAGGTCCACGAAGTTCGTAATTTTTCCGGAGGGGGTCCAAGAAAATCTGAAGTTTGGGAACTTCTGCTCTATCCTGACAAAATACGTTTTCTTTTTGTACTCTTTCACTCAAATAATGTTTTTTTTTTCGATTGATAAAGTTGTGAAACATTTCTAAATAATACAAATTGCAAAAATCCTCAAAAAAAATGCAAAACAAATGCTGTTTACATTTTTGAAAATAGTTTTTGGCTTGAAGAATTGGAATTTTTTGTAATTGGTAATTATTTAAAATATAATTGCCTAGTAAAAAATTTACACTTTGTTTGAAATGCTGACGTCATTTTGAAGTGATGAAAAATCTGTTTTGGGATAAAATATATATTAATAGATTCCAAAGTTCTGTTAAAAACAAAACTTAAAAACTGTCTTAAAATTTTGAAGCTTACTTATAAACCATAGAAGAAAACAAAAGATTTCGTAATGATTCAGGAAGATGTTTTTTTAAAGGAACAAGGAAAAAACATTAAAAAGTTTAAAGAGAACTTCGTATTGTCCAAGAAGAAGAGAAAGTACGCCGTCGACAAAACTATTTGAAAAAAGTAAACTTATGCTCATTAAAAAAGCATGCTTACTAGAAGTGCTTTCAACTCACAATGGACTTCCGGAAGGAAACACTAAATTGCACTAAGACAAAACTTTCTGAGGAAATTGTTTGAAGTCCTGAGGCACTTGCCTTTCTTGTAAGATGAATTTTTTTATCGCAGACATGACTGTCATCATTAAGGAAAATAATGTTACAAAATTATTTAGTCACTAAATTTTCGCTTCTAATTTTTTCGTTATGTTGTTTCAGCCGCTAACTGACATATTTCGTGCTGAAACAGAAATTTTGACATTTCTCTTTTAATTTTGCTGATAGATGTCATCCAAACGTGGATGATGAATTTTAACAAAAAGCAAGTAACACATTAATAATTTTAAGGTATTCTACCGTGCAGCGCAAAAATACAATCAGAAAAAACTAATTAATTTTTAACAGTTTTAATTCGAATGTATTTGTAGAACAAACGTTCTTTTAAAATACGTTGCTATACAAAAGATTTAAAGTCTTAGTTACACAAAGACACGTGAAAAAGACATTATCTTTGATTTAATGATATTTTTAACTCACAATTTGGATTTAATTCGCATAAAGTAATTAAATTGCTAAAACGCATATTTAAAAATATCTTACTAGGCTGATGCAAATATATATATATATATATATATATATATATATATATATATATATTATATATATATATATATATATATTATATATATATATATATATATATTATTTATATATATATATATATATATATATATATATATATATATATATATATATATATATATATATATATATATATATATTATATATATATATATATATATATATATATATATATATATATATATATATATATATATATATATATATATATTATATATATATATATATATATATATATATATATATATATATATATATATATAATATATATATATATATATTATATATATATATATATATATATATATATATGTATTGTTCTTAAAATTTGGAGATGCAGTGTTCAAAAAGCAGTAATTTCTTAAAACTCTTTAATTGGCTATATTTTGTGTAGTTAAATACTATGAAGCCTCATGACAGAACAAGTTAAGAAAAAGTGTAATTTTTTTTACAATTTTCAACTACGTTATCATATCTAGGGTTATTAGGAGAAAATTAATGAAAAGTTAACTTTTTACTGATAAAAATCAACGATAAACTATTGTTTTTAATTTTTTGTATTGATACTGTTATTGCTACTAATTATTACTTATAATCTATTTAAAGGTTAGTGTAAGATCACACTCAGATGAACTTAAATGTTTCCCAGTTTGCAAAATGTGAAGAGTTATTTCAATTAGTGTCTCTTGAAATTTATTTTACATACGTAACTGCTGTCATCGTGAAATCTAAAATGAACTCACAACCTATAGATAAGAAAAATAACAAAATTTAATTTTGCAGTGATCGAAAATCAGCGCATACTTTCCTATAGTTTTTTTAGCATTTGCTTGACCGTTGAGATTTTATACCACATTTTTATCGACAAGCAAATGTCTTAATTTATCATTTTGTTTGCCATCTACTATAATTCAACAAAATACACATAAATTAGGGCTGCAATTTGCCTAAAATTTACAACTAACCGAAGTATTCTATAATTGTCGCAAACCGAAAGATAATCGAAATGTATTACAATCCAGTTCAGATTATACGAACTTCAATTTGTAGTTCCACTAGATTCTTTTTTTATTATATCATGAAAGGAAAATTGTGTCTTAATAATATTCTTCAGTTGCATCCGATTTTTTATTAAAAGTCTTTGGCATTCTCCGAAAATGTTTTCAAACGTTATTTTTTAAACTTTCTAGTCTTGTGAAATGTTAATTGAAAGTTCTGCATTCATTTAAAATATCAATACGAAACAAAAAATCAAATATTGTTTTTTCGGAGGATTAGAATTCATATACTTTGCTTTTTCCTCAATTATATCAAAAAGCATATACGGTACAAGAAGCATAAAACACCCATTGTAGAACTTTTTACTGCAACAACAAGAACAACTTTTGAAGTAAAACTTACTTAAGAAAACATTTTTCTAAAAACTAAAGTATTTTTAATGGGCTTCTAATGTCTGCAAAAAGTTTGAAATCTAATCGACTTTTAATTTCCAAAATCATTAATAAATCGGCCGAAAAAAAGCATTCATTAAAGCCAGCTTGCAGGAAAAAGATTGTGAAAATTCGTCTCATAATGCTCCACAAGTAGCAACTAAAATTTAAATTAATTGCTTCAGAATACCTTGTTCATTGTCACAACCCTTAAAAGATTCAAAGTGTAATAAATCAACTTGTCACGTACTGTCAACTCTAGAACGCTTAAAGAAGTTTATCATAATCACAAGATAATTTTGTTCAGTTATAATTAGATGCTTAAAAGTTTGATTAAAGAAAAGCATAATACTTTTCATTTCATTGAAAAGTGTAAAACGTTGTAAATAAACAAACGGAATTTAGGTACTTGGGTACACGTGATTTTCGACCGTGTTAGTTAAAATATAAACAAAACACCCAAACCTCTTTTTGTGCTTTTTTTTATTCGATTTTTTTTGTGCGAACTTTTTTTTGTGCGGTGTGTGAAAAGTTCAATCAGATTGGGACTCGATTGACAATAATATTTATAAAACGGACGAAGTTATTTATAAAACGAACGAACTTTTTTTATGTGATTTTTTTTATGCGGTCCCTATCCACCGCTCAAAAAGAGGTGGGTGTAGAGCAATTTCTGTAAGTAAATGTAAACTATTTACCTTTATTAGTTTGACCTTTAAAAAAAAGAATGGCAATTGGGAAAACATTTTGGAAAAGAAATTCAGTCATATTCGCAATGTTATATTAAATTGCTTCATCATTAATTTTATAAAAGCTATGAGAAAAGTTCTGAAGATGCATCTCTACATATATTTGAAATGGTCTCAGATCAGGAAATAATGATAACTTTAACACTTTAATCGGAAAGATTTAGAAAACATTCTGTTTCATTTGTATCACATTGAGTCATTGTAATTAGTTGCTTTCTGAACGTTACTCCTTTTTTTAAAAGTCATTCATCATAAAAAAAATAAAACACTTTAGCCAAATAGTTTTAGAAATATATCTCATTTCCTTTCTATGGCAATAAGTCACTGTAGTCAGTTACTATTGTGAACTTTTTCTTTACGTACATAATCATGTATTAACTTAATCAACAAATGCCCTTTTTTTTTAAAAAAAACTAAGTTTTAAATATGATCATAGTTAAGAAATGCTAATATATTTTAATTGTAATCAAACAAGTAAATGTTGATAACATTAGCATTTTAATCAAAAAGGTTTAGAAAAAGGTTTCATTTAAACTATATGACATTAGCTTACTGTAAGTAGTCATCATTAGTTAAATATGTCTGATGGGTCGTGAACGTTTTCTTTAAAAAACAGTTATGTATCTAATATACTTTATCACACACACATTTGAAAGATAATTTGTTGTTACATAGTCTTTAATATAGCCTTGTTAGTGAGCTTGAAAAAATGTAATGGCTCTAATCGGTTTTAGCGTGAAGAGGTAAAACTAATAGGTGGAGTAGCAAAACCTTAAATCGCGAAGAAACAAACAGGATTACATTCTTAATTGAAAAGTAGAAACTTTGCAAACAAAGAAAGCAAAATTTTGCTCGCTAAAACTTAACGCTTAGACAATAGACTGCAATCTCATGCTGATTGTTTTTTCCCAACATAATTTACTTAAGAGGATTACTTTGGCTCTTTAAGGGAAAATAGTTTTAGTACTTTTGAATGTTTAGTTTATAAAACAGAAATAAATATTGAAAGAAACTTGCCTTTACAGAGATATTATCTGGGATGCAGATTTTTTTAAAGGACTCTTTATAAGAATGATATGAATAACTTAGTAACAGGCGAAGTGATACATAAAACATTAAAAAAAAGCAGTTCAAAACCACTTCGTTTTATTTTGACTGAGTCTAGATATGAAATAAAATTTAAAGTTATAATTTCAAAATGAGGCAGTGAGAAGCAAAGGGATGTAAGTGGACATTTTCAAGTATTGAGTAAAACGCATATAAATATTACGTCCTAGGTAAGCTTTCATTGATTTTTTTTCTAAATCATGCTGTACAGCAACATCTACAAGAGGTACTAGTACTATCTATTGCCCTAAGACGGAGGGGGGGTTCACCTACCATTTGTACTGGTTATCTCCAAATTATCTGCCAAAAAATTTCCGATAGAATTGAAGTTTTATGAAATAAAATTTAAAAAAAAAAACGCCAGTTGTTTAAGTATCCATAATTGTTTAATATTCAAGAGCAATTTTTGCTAATATGATGCTTTCTTCATCAAAATAGTTTTAAAATTAAGCCAGGAACTTGACTGCTGTAAAAGCATGCTTTAGTGTTGAATATCTTAAAAGTTTTTTTTTTTTTGTAAAATCCAACGACGACTACAAGTTACAAGACAGCCAAACAGAGCCTATTACGTAGTCTAGGTGGCTCATAGCGCCTACAGAACTCTTTACTTGCACTTAAGTACCTCGAAACCCAAAGATGCCTTACGATGTCTCAAACTGTTGATCAAGAAATTCGAGTGTTTAAGGTTTAAGGTTCCAAAACTAAAATTCAGGCTAACTGAATACGACAGTATGCTCGATTTGACACTCAATCAATATCAGTCAAACTCGAATCACACGTCTTTCGTCACAAGAAACTGAAACAAATCTAGTATCCGAAACAATTTTAGGACCAAAAGTCCTAAGCTAAGAAACTGAAAATTGCCATAATTTCTACTCATTTGTGGCAAATGAAAGAACTATACTACAAACCTCAAAGTTTTTACAGTAGTTTAGTGCCACCAATGGCACCTTTTCCACGCAACGCATCATCGAATACAAAAATATACTATTTTTACTAATTTTTGCTGAAAACATGAAAAAATAGCATTTTTTCGAAACTTAAACCCAATTGCGGCAGATCAAGAAATTGTCAGAAAAAAATTCAATTTTTCTATGTAGACTTTTCTCCACCAATGGCACCTTTTCCGCACTACCCGTCAATGAAATTAAAAGAAAAAAAAAAATGTTTTTTGGCTCACACTATTGTGCATTCATTAGAGGCATCAAAGTATAGCGCCACTAAAAAGTGCTATAAAAATGCAGAATTGAAATTGAAGAACTTTTTTTGGCCTAAACTTTTGCTATGTATAATTCCGATAAAGGTCCAACATAGAAAACGCTTTCACGTGCCCTAAACAAGGTAACCATGATTATGCCAACAGCACCATGATGGTCGTATTGGAGTCCGGCAACATCATTGCATGAGGGAGCATTAAATGCATTGCATATTCCTGTGCTGTTATGGTTTTTTATGGTTTGAGGCGATATCAGATTACACTTTCCTATCATCTTGAAACGCTTTGCCGGTATATTAAAAACCAAGAACAGTGGTATGCTCAAACCGACTTTACTGGTTGACAAATCTGTGCACGATAAAAGAAAGGGAAGGAGTGTACCCCTATTTTCTAGTATTCTTTTCTCATAATTGTTCTTTTGTCCTTTCTTGTATTCTCATTTTTTCTACCAGCAGAGTTGTTTTATCGATACCAGCACACTGCCATATCCTTGTATTTCTTAGGTTATGTCTGAGAATGTTAGAATAAAGAGCATTAAAAGTTAAACGTTTTATCGAAATGTTATTAAAAGAAACTTACATTTTAAAAGTTATTGTTTCAATTCTAGCATAAGGCAGCGATGCCCGTTTTACGGAACATTTTGAAACAAAAAATTTTCCAGAAAAGTTTTGTAAGTTTTTGTAAAACTAAGCTGTAGAGGCTTCAAATAAACAAATGCCCAATCTATTTTTTATCAGGTATATCTATGAACTATTCTCTTGAAGTTAATCTCTTTTTACAAATATGTAATCTGAATTTATTAGAAGATACTTACACGTTTTCGGTTTCTTATTTAATAGAATTGCATAAATTATTACAACTTTATAGATCAGTAACAAGTGTCTGAAAAATATAAAACAAATATTTAACTTTAAAGTTTAGTAGAAACTCGACTTCATTTTTGAGTAAAATGAGATACATATTATAAAAACTTACAGCGCATTAAAATATAAACGAGCTGATGTGTGCATCACATGACTTCCTTTTACTCCAATTTAATGTCATTTCCCCATTACTGGCAATTTTAATGTGATTCAATAGTTTACTCTCTAAATATCACCAACAGTGGCCAAATTGAAACAGATTAAAAAAAAAAAAAAAAAAAACGAGCTGATGTGTGCATCACATGACTTCCTTTTACCCCAAATTAATGTCATTTCCCCATTACTGGCAATTTTAATGTGATTCAATAGTTTACTCTCTAAATATCACTAATAATGGCCAAATTGAAACTTAATTTTAAAAAAATTGCCAAATTTGCCGCCAAGTTGGCGACAAAAAGGCTGGCGATATATCGCCAGAGTCCGCCAAATTATAACACCACTTGGGTTTACATCAAAATTAACAATGATTTCCCTCCAAAAAGAGCCAAAAGACCCCTTTAGAAACATCCGAATGCAACCAAAAGGGGAGGTGCACAACTAGACTCCACTAAGAGTCTACGTACCAAATTCAACTTTCTAGGACATACCGTTCTTGGGTTATGCGCCATACCTACGCAAATGTGCACATACGCGCATCCGCACATACGCTCATACATACATACGTACATGCAGACGTCACGAGAAAACTCGTTTTAACTAACTCGGGAATCGTCAAAATGGATATTTCGCGTGTCTATACGTTCTTAGGCACTTAACCACGTGTGGTCGAGTCGAAAAAACAAAACCTCATCATTCATTCGGGGGTGAGTAAAATGGAAATTAAGGTCGATTTTGGAGTGAAATTTTTTTTCTAGAGTACAATACTTCCTTTTTTGTAAAAGGAAGTAAAAAGGTTTAAGATATGATACAAAATTTGTTTCATGTAGGAAGGTAATTATGTAGTTTCCAAGCAATTAAAATACAAGACTATGAATAGCTCAATTATTTCTTCTGAAAATAAAGTTTACATTTTACTAGCGTAATTATATACTTTAAAAAATAGTATTCTTATACTTAGCTGAGTTATTTATTCTCTGATGTTGGGTGAAGCGTGAGGAAGCTTCATTTAATGACCTTTTTTCATGCCGTTTTTAGTTAAAAGGTAAAAATAATATTTGCTGAATAAAGCCTTATTGCTTTTTCATGGAACGCACGCTCGATTTCAAGCAATTAAAATTTGAATGTAATTTATGCTCATTAAAATATCGTGCTTGAGAAATAATTCTCAACTTGAGGCGAATTTTTTTAGAAACTGACTATGAAATAAGCCTTTCCTTTATTTATAAAACCATTTTGTCTTCTTTCTTTCCTTTTTTTTTACTACAAAGTAATGAAGCAAGTTTGGTAAGTTATTTTTTATCACCTGGCATGATGTTTGATTACCAAATGACTCATTTCGTTAACTTTTTGCTTAAGACTAACGAATATGTATTCAATTGATTGCACACAAAACAGCAAAAAAAGGAGCTGATGTGTGCATCACATGAATTCCTTTTACTCCGATTTAATGTCATTTCCCCATTATTGGCAATTTTAATGTGACTCAATTGTTTACTCTCTAAATATCACCAACAGTGGCCAAATAGAAATCAAATTTTTAAAAAAACCCGCATAATTTGTCTCCAAGTTGGCGACAAAACTTGGCGACCAAAAGACTGGCGATATATCGCCAAGTGTGCGACAAATTATAACACAACTTGAGTTTACATCGAAATTAACAATGATTTCCCTCCAAAAAGGGGCAAAACACCCCCTTTGGAGCATCCGAATGCAACCAAAAAGGAATGTGCACAACTAGACCCCACTAGGAGTTTAAGTACCAAATTTCAACTTTCTAGGACATACCGTTTTTGAGTTATGCGACATACATACACACATACATACGTACATACAGACGTCACGAGAAAATTCGTTGTAATTAACTCGAGGGCAGTCAAAATGGATATTTCGGGTATCTGTACGTTCCTAGGCATATATCCACGTGTGGTCGGGTCGAAAAAAAACTCAACATTCATTCGGAGGCGAGAAAAATGGAAATTAAGGCCGCTTTTTGAGTGAAAATTTTTTCGTGAATACAATACTTCTTTTTTTGAAAAAGGAAGTAAAAATTTTAAGACAAAAGGACATCTGTATGTACAGCGTGTCCTCGTATAATCCGTAAGACCTTTAGTACCGCAACCGTTAGATCTCAGTGCATACTTCCAGTTGCAAAAATGGTCAAAACAAGATGCAGAGTTGAGTTGTTAAAAGTTTGAATCGAAATAGAAAACCAGGGAAAAAACATGAAATGTAACCTTCTATACTGCCCCTACTACCTCATAATTATATTTAAGTAAATAATTCCGTTGAAACATAAAACCAACGCAAACAATTTGACATTAGTAATATAAATATTCACAGAGATATGAAACGCAGCTTTTTATGACTTATATCATTTCAAGCTCGTTAGCGTACCGATCAGTGCGCCTAAGGGCAAAAACAGACTCAGACAAAAGATTTACAAGTTCCAAAAAGTTCAGACTTTTTCTGCAGAAAGCAATTTCGTGCTGCTCCAAATATGGCAAAAACTTTTGAGACGGACCACAAGTCACCGCTAGGAGACATTCCTTTCACTGATGAGCATCTCTTTACCGTTTAACCAGCTCATAACTCTCAAAATGGTAGGATTTGGTCCGTAGAACACTCCATGCATCTTGACAAATGCTGAATATTGATAAAATCTGAAGTTGGTCTTGGCGTGTGGCAAAATTTGCACAAGCGGCAAAAAAGTCCCCGGTTTTTGTGGTTGTTGGCGTTAAAATGAATGAAAAAGTGTACCAGCGGAACATTTTAGAAGCTGTTGAACTTCTTTGAGCCAATAAGAATTTTGGCAATGCAGACTGAACGTTTCTTTTAGAAACTCCGCACCAGCTTACTTTTCACAGCGACAAGGGTGCAAGCCAAAAAGTGCAAGGTGAATTTTCCTGATATGATATCTGTAGAGCGGGTACCCTATTGGCTAGACCTCAATACCACGAATTATGGTGTACGACTTGTTTTAAAGTCTAGGGTCTTCCCTAAATCACACAGAAGTTTGGACTCTCTAATTCAATTTCTTTAGTCGAAATAGGATAAGACTTGCGGCCACAATGGCTGAAAATTTCAATAAGTGTTTGCACTTCTGTAAAACTGCAAACGGCGGCGGCTGCCAGTTTGAAAACAATTAAATTTATTGATTACTTAAGGTCTACTCATATTACTATTGGTTGTGTTTTGTCAATTTATTTATTTTCAATAAAGTTGTATGAAAAAATGCTCGTCCAGAGTTTTCGTCGCACCTTGTAAAAGATTGTAACATTTGTTTAAAAAGTGTTACAACCAACTTCAGTCATCCTTACAACAAGTCTGTCAAGTTTATAGGTCTTAGACAGTACTAACTTTAGAAAAAGTTCCATTATGAATTGGTGTTTTTTTTTGGGGGGGGGGGGAGAAAAATTCATAAAATTCATCTTACTCCCCCCTCCCCCTTAAAGTTGAAACTCTTCTTCGATTACATCCTGGCGACCAAGCAAATCGCTCCTACAGTTGATCAAACTTTTGATGAAATAATCATTTACACTGTCTGAGTTCAATAGAAAAATATTCTGTTGAACTTCTTAATGAAGAAAAATAGGAAGGAATGCCATATAAAAGCGGATTTAATGCAGCACGCCAGAAATTTTTATTTGTTGCCTTGAAAGGATATTTCTCTCATGTAGTTGTTGTACTGAGTTAAAATTTTAAAAAGTTATCAACTTCAACCAAACTGAAACTCAGAACGAGAAAGGCTAATAAAAAACTTTTGAAATTTAGATCCTGCATCTTCTCTGATTTTCCTTAACAAATCTCTTGCACTTCCCACCATATCTACAACATAGGCGCACACGCTGCAAGTAAAGTTTGCAACTGTAAGTCATGTTTTAAACATTATAGGGGAGACTAGGGATACCTGATCCCTAGGGATACATCATGATCCCATGGCCAAAAATGCACCAAAATCATTAAGTAGAGATTTGAAACCTGACAATTATATTAAAATTATACTTGTACATAAAAACTGGCAACATTTTGTTTTTTTCAGCCATTTTGTTTTTGCTCAAGAAATAATCGTCTGAATGTGTCAAGGGAAACTTTTTTTTTTAGGAACTTTAAAAAAATTCCGAAGTGTAATGTTAAAGTATAGACAGTCTTTAATAATTGAGGCATATTTTTACTAAATTTCCACTGATTGTTAATAATAGAACAAGTATGTTTGTAAAAATCGCATATTAGGGATACTTGATCCCTTCGTTTAGAGGGATACATAATCCCAGGGATTAAGTATCCCTATGACAATATAAACACAATGAAAACAATATAAATGTTGTTTACTCAGTTGACATTAACTTTAAACATTCAAAACCATGTTAACATAATAAAATTTATCATAGTTTGAATGATAGATTTAAACAATCACTACTGTAAATATGCTAAACAGTTGAAATATCAGTTTGCATTTGTAACCCACATAACACCTCAAACATCTAAACATAAACTAATTCTACTGATAAATTATGTTCTGATCTGCCAAATGAGCTTGAACAAGTTGAAATAGATGTCAAGTCTTTGTTTTAAAGAAAAAATAAATGATTTTACTATACATGAAATACACCGCCAGCTCAGTCATTTCCAGCCGAGGACTGCAGTTTCGTGCTTATTAGCACTCATCAGCCCGGCATAGGAAAGTGACTGAGCTGGAGATGGAAAACCTCTTAAGGAAGCCAAGAGTGGCAAACAAACTGGTAGCTAATATAGAATTAGCAGACCAGACGAGTGACCGAAGCAATGGTTCGGTTCAACTCGAAGATTGAAAGCAAGAATATACCTTGGCTTGCCTTCAATCTTCGAGTTGAACCGAACCATTGCTTCGGTCACTCGTCTGGTCTGCTAATTCTATATTAGCTACCAGTTTGTTTTGCACTCTTGGCTTCCTTAAGAGGTTTTCCATCTCCAGCTCAGTCACTTTCCTATGCCGGGCTGATGAGTGCTAATAAGCACGAAACTGCAGTCCTCGGCTGGAAATGACTGAACTGGCGGTGTATTTCATGTATTTCTGCTTTAGCCCTGGCTAATGGGCGTTAATTTACTGGATTTTACTATAGTTAGATTTACAACAAAAAAGTGAGTTGCCCATTATGTTGACCCATTAACGGATAGAATGCAAAGTTGGATTTCTAGAGTTTGAAATAAGTTTTCTGAAGCGAAAAGGTAATATGTTTAATCAATCTATTTTTTCTGAAAAATTGACAGAATGTGTTAAGCTGCACAAATCCAGTTTGGTTGAGTAGAACTTTAAGAACTACAACAAACAAATTGTTTGCATTTGACATTTCAGGTTTTTAAAACATATAAGCTGGGCTTTCTTTTTTATGAGAACACTGATACTTACATTTATCTTCCCTCTTTTTAAAAATAAATTCAAATGATGTAACTCTTAATTTTATTATTGCAATACAAGAAGCAAATAAGATGATTTTCGTGCTTGTCATCCTATTTTATTTTATTTGTTGTAATTTTAGCTTCATTACGCTACTTTAAAAAAATTGTAAGTTTTATTTATAAAATATAGTATTTTGTTCACAACTGTATTGGATAGTAAGTAAGTGATCAACAACATCATAAGTTCATGAATGTTGTGTACATTTGTTTTACAAATCTCTTGTGAAATTTGAAACTATGTTATTTTTTGTTCATATTATTATAATCTATTAAAGAAAATCGGAAATTGCGTTTTTTTAGAAACATTATGTAGAAAACTAAAATCCATAAATAAATTGCCGATCTAATGAAAAGTCTACGTATTTTCTCAGTGGGATCAAGTATCCCCCATGAAGGGATCATGTATCGCTTGATGTAGGGATCACCAAAATCCAAGGGAATACCAAAAGTATCTGTTTCATTTCAACTAAAAAAATACTGTCAGATAGAGGAAAAAATTATCTTTGTTCACGTACTTTACAAAAAAAAAAAAAAAACTGTCAATATGCAGCAGAGAAAGAAATTGAAAACTAAAGAGGGAATCAAGTATCCCCAGTCTCCCCCACACTCATTATCACTTGCATGCTGCGAACTAAGAAACAAAGGAACTAAAATTGCTCTAGTTACTAAAATATTATTATTACGTCGCTTTGCATTGCTTAAGATTCTTCTCAGTTTTTTTTTCTTTCGGAGAGCAAAGATGACTGTGCAATAGAGTGGTCCAAAATTTTGAAGGTGAAAATTTTTTGAGTCTTCCCCTCCCATTTGGTTGCAATACGTAAGAAAATAAGTGGGACAAAATTTTATAACATTTGAATAATAATTACAGGTAGCTCAAAGCCGATGAAGTTTGCATCATTGCCGAATATAAGTAAATTGACAAAGGACCAAACTAATCACAAATATGATTGCTTTTTCCATTAAAAGATATTAATTACATTGTGAAACTGCTACTTTTATGTACACAGCTTCACTATTACATTAGCTAGCCATGAAATATATTCTGTAAATACACAAATGTTTTTTGTAAGATGCAGTTATTGCAATCTGCCCAATTCTTTGTAAATTGACAAAATGTTTCGCTTTGACCGAAGAAGCATCAATACTGGCAAAAACAATAGCACCTGTTTTACTAGTAAAAAATAATTAAGAAATAATTAATTCTGAAATGTCAACACCACATTATAGAATTGATTATTGGTGTCATTTTTAATAAATGCAGTTGTTTATACTTCTGCATCAAAATTACTTTTTGCAACAGATTCTAGGTCTGCTGGAAGTTTATTCATAAGGATAAATACATTACAAGACTCAATAATAAGGAAAAGTGGCTAATGTGAAAGGCTGTAGAATACAGTCTGTTAAAAAATTACTGTATGACTCAAGAGATGATTATCGAGAATTTCTTGAACTGATTTCAATAGTTCAGCATAAAAAACTTTTCCTAGAATCAGAATTATTGTACCTAGAGCTAAACACTATACTTAATGAATGTTAAAAATCTTGTACTGTTTTGAAATACAAGTGTTTAACTACTAGTTCGTAATCACTTCAGTAGAAGATATTGGATTTTAAAAGATTTGGTACGTTTGCGGAATGGGTTTATTTAAAAGCTAGGGTGAGTTTCTTTACTTCAGAATGCACTATGTAATAATTTTAAATGTATTGAAATATAAATTTCATAATTACAATACAAAAGTACTGATGAAGAAGTAAATAAAATTGCTTGGCTCTTTTTGAGAATCAATTGATCTCATGAAATTTGATGACTTCCCAACTTTTGATCAGCTTCATTAACTGAAAAAAAGAATTTACCCGAAAAATTTTATCATGCAAAACTTGGGAGATCAAACAAATCTGCGAGTTTTGGGAGAATTATATTCTCGAAGCACTAAAATGCATTGGAGGAAGCCAGTTATTAATAATGTTGGTGAAAAGAATTAATACATATTACAAAAGATTTTAATGAAAAATAATAATCATTGAAGATCAATTTCAATTCTTACTGCGGGTTGTAGAAAAACATTGCCATGCTTATACCGATAGCAAAGAAAAGTTTGGTAAGTACTAGCACAACTACATCTATAGTCATTCAAATATAATTGTTGTATTGCTTAACAATTTTCAACGCATAAAAATGCTAAAGATTCTAATGAAATATAGTTGTATTGATTTTTTCAGCCTTTTTCTTCTCATTTGCATTTTTTGCGTAAAAGCTATCATTAACCGAACTTTGAGGATGTTCAGCCAGCTACCTCTAAAAGTTAAAATTATGAGCTGAAACTTCACTATTACTATTTTTTACATGAGTGGAACCAAATAGGAGGGTAATAGTAGTAAAAATCAGAATTCTCTTAAAAAGGGCCTTTTGTTTGGACCACCTTACTGTGCAAGCAATTTGGGTCCTCACTAGTTTCGCATGAAGCCCCTGTAGAATAAGTAGCGACGCGTACGCCATCTTGGGGCTAAACGACGCTTTCTTCCTATTTCTGTTATAGTGAAGTAGCGTGTTTTGCTTCTTGATATAAGTTTCTTATTAGCTTCATGTTAATCCACAATGAAGAAACACTAAAATTAAGAATCAAAACACGCTACTTCATCAGACTAGGGCCGTGGTAGCCCGATCGGTAGAGTGTCGGATTCGGGGCCGGAGGGTATTGAGTTCGAACCTCGATGGTCGAAGACCTACCGTCGTCATTAAAGGGGACTGGGCGACGTTAAATATGCTCGTGGTCTCAATGTCCTTCAAGTGAAACGATACCTCTGGGGGTGCTAGCACCAGGTAGCTATTAGCTCCTGGTCTAGTTCTAAATTCTCATTAACTGTTCAATCCGGTGATGGTGCTGCCATCTATCGGTATATAAAATAATGGAGGCAAGGCACTTAGTATGCAGTCCTCGACATAAATACAGTTGTAGTCAGTTGTGACTCGGAAATTGGAAATTCATCAGACGCAGGAAGAAAGCGGTATTTAGCCCCAAGATGGCGGACGTGTCGCAACTTAAGCTTAGATCTAGGGTTTTAGTTTCTTATGCTTCTGGATTCAACGTTTATCATTTTCTGTGTTACGTTTGTTTCTGGAATCTTTGTTTCAATCTATTTATTTTGTAGAACAATCATTTTTCTTCATGGTGAGACTTGATATATATTTTAAATACGTTTGGCTCACAAATGCAAAAATATCAGTTCAGCATTTATTCTCACCTCTTATACAATATAATTGAATCGGTTAATTTAAGGGATATACCCACTCACTAAAATTTTAATATCTTTACAAAAGCACTTTAGTAGAGATCAGCGAATATATTCTGTGCTTTGAAGACACAAGCTATTTCCTTCTTAGAATTATCTGTCTTTTTAAACAATGTAACGTAACTAAACAAATAGTGACTGATTCCTATGAAGGGAAGTTTTTTTCTGTTTCTTTCAATTTTTCATCTACATGGTTTTAAATTGTAATTTCATTTTTTCCTTTATCAATAGTTTTTTGTGCGACTTTAGAGAGGAGATGAAAAAAAAAAAAAACGAATCTCAATATAACTTAAAAATGAATTTGAAAATATCGGGAGGAAATGTAGTCGTATCAGTAACGAAGTACAAACAAGAAGTCCTTACTTTTTTATAATAACTGTCAACGATTGAATTAAAAAAAATAGACTAAAAAAAAATTTCATTTTTCTAAACAAAGATAATTTTAATGGAAAAAATAGTTTTTGATGGTTTGAAATTTTGACATCTATTTCACCATTGGTCGACATCTACTCTACTTTAAAACATTTTTACAGCGGTCTGTTTCACGATTTCCGTAGAACGGTTTAAAATAATCGAAATAAGGATGATTTGCGTAAAAATGAGTTAAATGCGTAAATAATATCTTAAAAATTACAAATGAATGACTCTTAGCCGCAAAATACAACAATAGTGTACACTTTCAATATTTTGCGATTGCGTTAATAAATTTGCGAGAAGTTCCGTAATAAAATAGAAAAAAAATCATAATTTGGATATGAAAGCTTCATAACCTGTGTCTATCGAGTCTGTAAAACTTGCGCTTTTTTTTCTTTTTTTTCCGTGGATTCTAAATAACAGGGGGAATGGGACAAACTATTACTATTTTTTTGATTGCGTGCTTTATGGAACTCTCATTGTATACGTCTCTAGCATTAGGAACCCCAAAAGAAATCTAATGAGCTTAACTGAAGGAACTGGAAAGGAAAAAATCTGAAAAAGAAACAAAACTCAGTTTCTGCTGCCGTTTTCCGTATCTCGTTTTCATAAGA
The DNA here is from genome assembly GCF_026930045.1 of Uloborus diversus. Lineage (NCBI taxonomy): Eukaryota > Metazoa > Arthropoda > Arachnida > Araneae > Uloboridae > Uloborus > Uloborus diversus. The sequence continues at coordinate 10,467,837 of NC_072740.1, read as the reverse complement.
GATACAACAGAAGTATAAACATTATTTATTTCTTCTTGTTGCTGCCGGGCGAAAAGATAAATTATGCATGAACTGAAATAGGATTTGTTAGTTTTGCGTTGTTCCTAAAGCATTTTTTAAAAAGCTGCCCCAAAACAGCTTCTGAGAAAAAAAAAAGTCCATATAAAAAATGTTCTCCTTTGCCTGTTAACTTAATTGCTTTAGAAAAACCTATGATTGAATAATCCTGTTGACGTAATTTTTATATGCTTGATATATTTCAAAATTATGCAATGATTAAAGTTCATGACGTGCAAAAAAGTAACGGAATATCAACAAATAAACCTTCAACTCTCAATTTTTCGCAGTGAAAACAGTAACAAATGAGATTTGAAACTACTTACATACAAACACACCAAAACATAGCTCCCATTAGGTTGTCTTACAGTTTCACTTATCATCTAGACTCCTTCGAAAATTCTTAATTAAGAACTTGTTAATAAATGAAAGTTTTTGTTTTTACACACGCATTCATCGTACACTATAGTTATAGAACTACTGATTATTGCGAAGAAGAACTTGTTACAAATGTAACATTAAATAAATAACAGATTTTTATTGAACGTTTATGTATAGCATGAACTTGCCACAATGGTTTAATGTCTTTTTTTTTGAGGGGGGGGGAGGATTGAAAATTAGCTTTATATCTCACGAAAACTTGAAAGTATTTTAGAAATACTCTTACAAAATATCGTCAAAATATTAATATTATGTTTTAAAAATTGATTTTCAAGTTCTCTTAAGATGTAGGTATAAGAATATTATAAATGGCCTATAAGTTGTTAAGCTTTTTTTTAATTTGTAAATGAAAAATTATGACAAATTACTTTTAGAATGAAAAATGAGAAACATGAAACCACAATTTTATGACACTTTATGTAATATTTTCTTATTTATTAACTTTCATTTCTAGTTACAGTAAAGCAAATTTATAAATTTTTAAGAAATAATGCAGAAAAAAGAAAAACTAATAGAAAATTAGCACAAAAAAATGAATTTAAACATGACTTACATGTCTAATTTCAAAATTCCCAGCGAAAAATAACAATTCTTTAAAGAAAAATCGGTTGTTCCTGTCACTTTTCCGGAAGGGCAATACACCATCTGTAGCTGACATTTTCGAAAGATAAAATGTCATTATCAGTAGCAAATGGCTACTTGGAAAAACACGAACTAAAAAACGGCATTTCTTTTACATCTCAGTTTCTTTTGTATCAAAAATTTGTAAAAAGTGCTTTTATCCTTACGTTTTAATAAGAAAATGTTAATGCTCATTCATCTTAGAAGTAAAATTAGATAGAAAATGGAACAAACTAGCAACCGAAGCCCCGAGGGCGCTTTCAAAAGAATAATCCAAAAATGTTATGTGGTAAATTTACGAAAGACAGCTTCATTGTACCATTGATATCTGATCGAAATTCAATTGTGTACAAAGGAAATATTGTGTGGACAAAAGTTGCTTGCAAAAACATAAGTAGCACATTTGATTATTAAGTGACACTTTTTCCAAAAGTTTCAATTCATCACCACTTTTAAGATCAGTAATTTTATGCTACTCCTTCAGAATTCAAACACTATTGTTTTTATTTAAGCCTGAGATGAATTTCTACAATTGAAACTGAAAACTAGTCACCACCCAGGTTTTATAACTATGTTTTGTAACCACTTTTTTTTTTTTAGAATGAAATGTCATCAATGTTCACTTTTATTTAACACTTAAAAGTTAAGACCTAGCCAGGTGTATTGACATCAGCAAATTTTGTGATTTTGTGTTTTAGTGCACAACTCTTACGACCATACATTTTCAGGCATATAAAAAATATTTCATCAGTAATAAGTTCAAAATTTATGAATTAAAAAATGTTACATTTATCAAAACCTAAATAAGTTCCAAATCAAGTATAAAGTCAGTTTGGGTGAAAGGAAACATGGGGTAAGTTTTGAAACTAAATTGTTTTCTAGGGAAGACAGGTTTTATTTTTTTAGGCAATTTAAAGCTAGGAAGTTTATGGTTTTAGGAAAATATGAAAGATGAAATTGAAGCAGGTTAATCTTGTGTTTTATTTATTAAAAATTCTGATGTTAACGTTTTTTTAAGTAAATAAATGCGCACTAAAACTACTATATGTTTCTGCATTATACAGTAAATTGTATACAACATACTTTAAAGACAGTTCACACTGTTCTTGTCACATAAAATACCTCGTAATATTTCTACGTGTGTTTTTAGGGAGTTGAATCTATTTTATATAAAAAGGGATCCTGGCTGAAAAATGTAAAAAAATAGAAACACTGCTGTAGAGGAAGCAGTGAAATATCCAATCTTTTTATAACGATTTATTCGTGTCTGTCAAATACACGAATCTGGAGTTATGTTAAAAGAAGACACCATCTGTTTTTCAATAAGACATTTTTTTATGGACTGCTCGCTTTGCATGCTAAACTCGAAGCATACTTTTTGAGTTGACTTTTTTAAGCTGGAAAACTTTTAAAAGGAAAATAACAAAAGTCTTGATATTTTTGGTAGGCGAATCTTGAAAAAGCTTTCTGTCTTGTGAAATTTGTGTGAGCGACAAGTTCTGGTATACTTTAGGATGACAATGATTTAAGATGGACTTTAGATGGTATTGGCATTTGTATTGTGTTTGAGCCAGTGCCGGTAATGACTGAAATATTTTTCGATTACTTGTTTCAAAATTAGTTTTAGTTTTGAAACAAATTTTATTGCAAAAATGTAAAAGTTGATTATTTTTTGTCTCAACTGTTTTATAACTTTTAATTAAAGATGCTGTTTAAGGTTTCTTTTTAAACTGAAAGAAATAAATTTGTTTTGAAAACTGTTTGTCTAGAGCAGTGACCTAGACAAACCGCTACCTGCTGTGAAGATTTCAATTTTCCGCATAACGGTTTAGCTTCAACATTTTTTTTCCATATTTGCCGGCATTTCAATAACCACTAGTGTATCAAATGAAATTTATTGCGTTTCAATGTAATAGCAATTTAAAGGGAAAATGTCAAACACTGGACTCTTGAGCTTTTATTAATTTTATGTTGAAAAGACCAATTTTCAGCGATTACATTTCATTCTCTGTTCTTAATGTCCCTTTTGGTAAGCACATCTGTGGAGGAGCTGTATTCGAAAATGAAGAATGTAAAGTCAAAACTGAGGAATCGTGTTTCTAACGCTCACATCTCGAGAATTTGTTTTGAATTTCTTCATCACATGCAAAATTCAATGTTGACAGACAAGCAAAGTAGAAAGAACGTCAGATTTCTCACTGAACTAAAAAAAAAATATCTCTGTTTTGATAATCTTAATTTGTAATAATGTTGAGTTTTTTTTTTTTTTTGTAAAAATGTTGAGTATTTTTTTTTAATAAAAAGGTTGAGTATTTTTTAAAATTATGTTTCACTATTTCAATTACACTATGTGTTGAATATCGATTTTCACTGTAATATTCAAACCTATTTTTAAAGCTTAACATTGACTCCCTCTAAACTGAAGTATAGAGATCATTTGATCAATGCGGCTCGGTAGCCCTTCCATAGTAAAAATTTGATCCTTTATTAAAATCAGGTTGAAGAAAACTGGTCTGGATCAAACTAATTAGAGTAGGTCGGGGTATTATGCCCCGTCAGATAAAACGTCCCAGTAACTGTATTTCACTATTTCAGGAATAGAGCTCGCCCGTGTTGAAATTTTCATGAGTATTTGTGTATAAAGAAGTTTTACGCATACAGTACAACCATATTTATTGAACTTTTAGGGGTAGTTACAGCGTTATAAGCAAAGTAAAAGAGAGGAGCGACACTTTTTAACGCTTGATCTAAGTTAGTACTTTTAATAATTTTTGTTAAAGTATCTAGCGTTCCAATATTCTGTTAAATTATCTGTTTATGCAGTAAGAGAATATCATAAAGAAGGCTCTTATCGGGGGGGGGGGGGGGGTGATGGAAACAAAATTGGCTGTCTGTGTTTGAACAAGAGGTGGTGGGGCGATTGACCTTGATTAAAAGGTTATATAGTCCACCTGATTACAGATTATTTGCCCCACTGATGACTCGACAGAGTAATGCGCCCCACATTGCATATTATTATTTTGTGTTGAAATAAATTACCTTTATTTATTTTCTTTTGCCAGAAAACTATAACATCGCATTCGTGTCTGCATTAGAAAGTTTATATTTTTAAATGTAAAAAAAAAATACTTGAGTACGTTTAGTCACATTAAACAAAAAAAAAAAAAAATCTTACAAAATGATTTTAAAACTGACGTTTTACAAAAATTTTGTAAACTGAACTGAACTCTATGAGAATATTTTACCGGATTAGAAGATTCTTTTCTGAGGCTTACATTTCTTTCTGTCCTATGAAACACATCATTCGGCTTATTTAATTGCCAAAAACGTTGCTCCAAATTATCGGTGTTCCTTAACCTGTGGGTCAGAACTCCAGTAAGGGGAGAATACAAAGGGAGGGTCATGATTCCCTTCCCCCAAACCGTCGACAATATTATCCGTCCACATTTCGCGCTCAAACACTTAATGAATAAAATACGAGTATAAACGACTTCAGAGACGCTTACGAAAAACTGGTAGCTATCGATGCTCTGGGTTCAAACGAATGAGAAATAAAGGTTCAATATCTGGTTAATAAATATTCCAGGTAGGTAATGGACACCATATTTAAACTAGTATTATTCGTGTATTAAAGCAAAATAAAGCCGCTAAAAATTAGTGGAATGCGTTCTGTCTTGGTCATGTGATAAAAAATAAGAGACTTTTCATCTCTGATTCTGAATAGTATACGGTCGGTATATTTCTGTACACAGTGTAAAAGTTTTACAGAAGAAAACAAAAAAATACAATCATTTTCATTTTCCTTTGTAGCGATGTTACTTGCAGTTGATTTTATTTCTAAAAGGGTATTATTTAAATGTGTTTCTAAGAAGTTGTCATTAAGTTTTTATTTTATCAACAGCTAATTTTATTATGTTACTGTTTGCAACTTTATGAAATTTGATTTTGTATGGCTCGCATTTAAAACATATGCGTAGTAAATTGAAAAAATCAATATCTGAGTAAAATAATTTTGAAAGTGTCGAAATATGTATGTTAAAAATCACAGTAGCTATCTTTTTCCAATTTCTATATTTATTTTGTGTTACAAACATTGTTACGCATAAATAAAATGCATTAAGAATTTTGTTTTTGCATAAATTAGCAATTATTGCGTTGCTCGCATTATGATTCTTATTGATTTGCATGTTAATACTTTTTGCTTATTTTAAGAAGTTTGGTGATGTTACCTTAAGTGGGGCATTTAACCTGATGTAGTGCGGTGAATTGTCTGACTCTCAAGGTAATATGCCCCAAAGTTGCAATTTTGATTTTTTGCAATAAGAAGTTTAATTCGCAGTTTTTGATCATGATAATTTTTCCACAGCATCTGGACCTATATTAAAAGAAGACGAAGGTGTTATTTTTTATTTTTCGTCATTATATTTTTTTAAAATAAAGCTTCTGCTTAAGTAGCGCAAGATTGCCAGACTTACTCTATGAGTTTTAACGCTTATAAAATTGTTTATAACTTTATACTTCTATACTTTTACTTTAAATAAGTTTATGTCCAAATCCTATTCAGCTGATCTAAGCACAGAAGTCTTATGTATACTTTTTAACAACATTTAGATTTTGTCACCAGGTTCTTCGTAACATATTTTACCCTAATACAATATTTAATGGTTATTTGTGAATAAGAATATTAAAAAAAAAAGAAGAAGAAGAAGAAGAAGAAATGGCATCTGAATCAAGTGTATGGAAGGGTTTAACATTTAAATGCAATTTCTCAACTTCAGTTCTATTCTCAAAAGTAACAAGCTTTTTATATTTATGTATATATTTGAACCCTACCATGACAATTACATTTGTTCTGTTACTCATTGAAGGTTTGACAGTCTAGATGTTTTGTTTACAAACCGGTAAATTACATTTGACCTAAGCATTGACTATTAAAGGAAAAAAACGTTTTTCTTGAACAATACTTTCTTTTACAAGAGCAGTTATAAAAGATGCCTTCTCAAGTAAGTACATTGGAATAGTAAAATGCAAACGACAAGCATATCCGAAATTGTGAATTATTCATGTCTGTTGCGTGGCACAAAGACCTGTCGAAGAAGTCAAAGTTATTGCCTCGATTTGATATGAAATGTAGGAACAGAAATGAATCCGGCAACAGGCAGATTTATTTTGCTTTTTTCTACTTCCTTGCAATATTCTGAACTTTTCTTCAAAACTCTATAGACCCTCGTATACATTTGAATATAGCATACAGAATTTTTTTTCTCTCTTTCACGATTCTATGTTTTTCTAAGGATCCTATGTTTTTATAAAGGGTGCTGTATTAAGGAATTTGTTCTCTTATATGCCAATGAGACTTAGACTTTTCATAGAATAACTAATGACACTTACACTTTGTGCTGAAAAGCATCTCGGTTTTTACATCTAAAATTGCTATGTAAGTGAACAAATTCTAAAAACTACGCAAAATCAGTAAATCAGTCAAATTATATATATATATATATATATATATATATATATATATATATATATATATATATATATATATTATATATATATATATATATTTAATATATATATATAAAGTTTTAAAGATTTTAAAGAGATGGCGTCCCAAGTAGTAAATCAAAACGTCCAATGTTGCAACTAACTTTATTTTATAACATCATTGTTAGGCTTTCATTTTCAGCATGTGACATTTCGCTAAAATAGAAATTCAGAAATTCGCTAAGTGAAACTAATATAGTTTTTGTGTGTTCTGAATATGTCAACTTTTCTACGAACAAAACCCAATTTGCGAGAAAGTTTACTTTTCTGTTTCCATTTGAAGAAAAGTGCAGCTGAAGTCCATCGAAGGCTGCAAAAAGCTTTCGGGAACATGTTTCATAGATTTCCACATGTGAGTTTTGGCATAGACGTTTTAGAATTGGTGAACTTAATACCGATGACAAAAAGCGCGATGGACGAACACAAAAGTTTGAGGGTGCCGAATTGGATGCTATATTGACAAAACACTAGTTCAAAACAACTTAGCCGAACTCGATGAGTTTGACCCCAGCACTGCTGGAAAAACGGCCATAATATAAGGAGAGGCACGACAAGGGTAGTTTGCTGCATGAACGCTCGGTCACATGTAGTTACATCTGGAGATACTTTTCTTCTACTATAAGATTATTCCAGTAAAAAAGGTGGTTAAACCATACATTTATGGATTCATTCCATCAACGTTTGCACTCCTAAACATAGATAATTCACCGGGATTGCCAACTAAAATGCGTATCTTTTAAAAATGAACAATGTAAACACATTTATGCTATTATTTAGCTTACGTCTCATATTTATACTATCTATCTACTTCTTATTCATGTTTTTGTTTTGCTTCTACATTTTGCTTTTATTGTTATAGGTTCATCAGTTTAAGAAAATTCAGGCTTTAAGCAGGGTGTATGAAAATTTCTATATGAACATTTTACATTGTGCGACAACCAAACTCAGGTTTCTTGAAGAGCTGTCTCTCCACTAACTAAGAAAGAATGAATCATCATAACACAATAATGTTATTAGTTAATGCTAAAGAAAGAAAGTTTACCTCAAAAAGAGGTAAGCCAACTTATTACCTCAGTTAACTATTAAATAACTAAACAAAACAAAAGTAATTAACTTATTGTAACATATTTTTGCAACAAAATTAAAAACAACATCACTATTAGCAATACTGACATGGCACGCGTGATACGTTTAAATTGGTAGGAAAAAAATGTAAGAAAAAAATCAACTCCATTAAACAAATAGAAAAAAATATATAAACTTTTATTTATCTGGAGAAATATTGGTTTAAAAATTCTTACTTGACAATACATTTATTTTTCTTCTTTTCCCATCTAACATAAATTTGACTTAATTATATTTCAAAGGCTTTTCATTCCGTTTACGTATATTTAAACACTCCAACTGAAACATTTCCTTCATATTATTCTGAACATAAAATTCAGGTAAAATATGGAAACGCACAAAAATAACTAAATTTCAACAATCGTGAGGGAGCATTACGTTTTCATGTCTCCCCCTATTGACATTGAAATATAGCACTTTAATTCTATCCTAAATTGTACAACCTTGCTAAGAAGCTGTGCGAGTGCAAAGCAGTTGTCATTCTCGATGAATAAAACATGAGAAAACTTTTACTCTCAATGTGCTCCTAAACGTACATTCACTGCGTTTTAAAACGCAAAGAGGAGCCGTCGGAGGCTCTTCAAACTCTTTGATGTTCAAGACTCTTTTAGAGTTGAAGACTAGAATTTTAAATGATATATAAGTGGATTTATAAGTTTCATTGTTCGCTGTGAACGGACTAGAGAAAAGTTATATTTTGTTTCCAAAAATATTGGTTCAGTATTTTACTTGTCTTCATAATCCTACTTATAGTTTATTCATTTTTACTTCTTTTTATAAAAAAGGAAGTATTGTGTTCACGAAAAAATTTTCACTCAAAAATCGGCCTTAATTTCCATTTTACTCACCCCCGAATGAATGTTGGTTTTTTTTTTTCGACTCGACCACACGTGGATATACGCCTAAGAACGTAAAGACACACGAAATATCCATTTTGACGATCCCCGAGTTAAAACCAACGAGTTTTCTCGTGACGTCTGTATGTATGTATGTATGTGCGTATGTGTGTATGTATCTCGCATATTTCAAGAACGGTATGTCCTAGAAAGTTCATATTTCGTACGTAGACTCCCTAGTGGGGTCTAATTGTGCACCTTCTCTTTTGATTGCATTCGGATGTTTCTAAGGGGGGTTTTTTTCTGCCCCTTTTTGGGGTAAAATCATTGTAAATTTCGATTTAAACTCAAGTGGTGTTACAATTTTGCTGGCACTTGGCGATATATCGCCAGTCTTTTGGTCGCCAAGTTTTGTCGCTAACTTGGCGATAAATTTGGCGATTTTTATTATTATTTTTTTTTTTTTTAATCTGGTTTCGATTTGGCCACTGTTGGCGATATTTAGAGAGTAAACTATTGAATCACATTAAACTTGCCAATAATGGGAAACTGACATTTAATTGGAGTAAAAGGAAGTCATGTGATGCACACATCAGCTCTTTATATTATAAACATAAAAGTTCTCTAAATAAAGGAGGTTTTAATCAGACAGTCGGTTTTTATTTTCGTCTAGATAATTGCAGTTTATTGTTTTAAAATACGTTCAAAAGCAGTAAAACATTTAATGACGTAATGTAGTATCAATGTTTTGCAGTTTTTTTTTTTTTTTTTTTTTTTTTTTTTTTTTTTGAATTACACGTTTGTAGTACAAAAATTCATATGTATTTACTTATGTCGGTCAGTAATTCCTGCGGTTTTTAATCTAACGAAAATTTTGATGGGTTGTTGGCGCTATTCTACTGGGATTTTTTTTTTTTTTTTTTGCACTGTTGTTCTTAATTTAATAAAGATATTTTGGGAATGCTCTATTATTCACGTCCATAAACAATGGGTCTCTTTATGCTAATGGAGATTTCAAAGACTTGTTCTTTTTATAGTTTAGCTTTTCTGCTACTCTTTTACTCACTTTAATGGAGTTTTTTGAGGGGTTGTTGTCAATGTTCTAATGCGGATATTTAAGTATTTTTATTCTTATACTAATAAAGTTTTTTTGGGATATTGCATTTTGTTTTCATGGACAATTTTTAGAGATCTTTGTACCTATTAAATGTAGTATTTACACAAACAAAAATATTCCTATAGTAAAATAAACTTTGTATGTGTGCGTGTTCAAATTCGCATGTATTTTTCGGTAAATGTGTTCTTTCTTTTTTTTAACCTTAGAGCAGTTGTAGTAAGTGTTTTTAGCAAAACCCGAATGATTGAGCTCGAGAATGAAATCAAAGCATCAAGATACACAGATTCATTTTCGCAACTAAAAACTTTTTTTTGTGCCATAGATGCATCTCTTTTCATTCCTATGTTTGCTTCGTTTTCTTACTTTTTGAAAACAGTTTACTTTATAGCAGTTCTTGATGTTTTATTATTTATATCACAAAAAGAGAGGAACAATTTCTGATGTAGGTTGCCGTGGATGACAAATTTTCAGTTATGCATTAAAGATATAGATCTTGGAAAAATAATAGGGCTACACACGTGAAGTTTTTACTCTGGCGGAATAACTTTTTGGCACAAGCAAAAGGGCGTGATAGTTTTTACACAAACAAAAGAAGATCATGTACTTCCAATATAGAGTCTGTATATAGCAGTTAAAAGATCGTTTTGTGTGTTGCTGTTTGTTCCCCTCAAATTATTATTAGAAAGTTTTTGCATTCAAAACCAGAATAAACGTCATGAAAGACAAAATAAAGAGTTTAAAAGATTCCCAAAGACTATTATTCAGTTTCAAAGAAGGCTTAGACCACCTACAGATGTTTCGGGAAAAAAAATTCACGTTACGTTTCACTTTAAATTTTGTATTTCTATCAAGAGGATAAACTCAGTTCATTTTTCAAACACCAGGTCAAACTGAGCAAACTGGAGTTTTTATTATTGTTAAGGGAAATTGTATTAGTTAAGATGTGACGAATTGTTTAAATTAGTTTTTTAGTCTACATGCTACAAAAAAATGTAGGAATATTTTTTTTACTTCCTTTTACGAAAAAGAAAGTATTGTATTCGAAAAAAAATTTTCACTCAAAAATCGGCCTTAATTTCTATTTAGTTCGCCCTAGAATGAATATTGAGTTTTCAACTCGACCACACGTGGATATATGCCAAAGAACGTATAGACATTCGAAATATCCATTGTGATGATCCCCGATTTAATTACAACGAGTTTTCTCGTGACGTCCGTGTGTACGTATGTATGTGCGTATGTATCTCGCATAACTCAAAAACGGTATGTCCTAGAAAGTTGAATTTTGGTACGTAGACTCCTAGTGGAGTCTAGTTGTGCACCTCCCCTTTTGGCTGCATTTGGATATTCCAAAGGGGTTTTTTTACACCTTTTTTGGGTAAAATCATTGTTAATTTCAATGCAAACTCAAGTGGTGTTATAATTTGGCAAACACTTGGCAATATATCGCCAAGCTTTTGGTTGCCAAGTTTTGTCACCAACTTAACGAAAAATTTGGCGTTTTTTTTTCAAATCTGGTTTCACTTTGCCCACATTTAGAGAGTTAACCGTTGAATCACATTAAAACTGCCAATATTAGGAACATTTATCTGTATAAAACGTTTTATTTGCTTCGGTTCGCAACAAACTTTGGGTGAAAATATTTAAAGTGTTTCCTTGTCTACTCCGAAGCACTATTATCAGTAAATTGGAGTAAAAGGAAGCCATGTGATGCAAACATCAGCTCGTTTTTTTTACACTGACACTCTAAAAGCGGGGGACGATGAAAATTGAACACTTAATCCTACTTCTACAAGTTGTAACCATTGATTTACATTCTTATTTCGAGACGTACATTTTATATGGAACAACTAGGAGAACAAAAACTATTTTACTGACAGTGAGTGACCTTAACGTATGAAATAGTTACATAACAGAATTATAAATGAAAGTTAATAAACTCTCCACGTAAAACTTTATCATTTTGTGTTAAAAACTTAAAATGGAATTTGTGCATTTTATTTTTTTCCTTAACACGCTTAATCCCATTATACAGGGTGTTTCAAAAAGAATGACCCGATTTCAAGCAATCATAACTACTCAGATTTTAATCCCTTTCATTAAATAAAGGTATCGTTAGAATGGGGAAAATCTTGAATTTCACAGATTTGCCGATTAGTAGAGCTAACTCTCATTCTTCGCCTGCCATTTCAGTGTTTGTGAAAATGACGACTACACGACAAAACTCGTATTGTGTTCTAACGCTTCGGGAAGTGCTAGTTCGTAACAACTGTTCAGCGTGATTTTCGTCAAGAATACTCTGGTGTTGAACCTCCTGTTCCGAAAAGCGTTAGAAGATGGTATAAACAATTCAAAGACACAAGCTGTTTGTGTAAGCAGTCCATGCAGATATGCTTGCAAAAGTTTTGAGACGGGAATTTAACTACCTTGTAGCATATGCCGTGCATCGAAAGGTGGACATATTGAGCACCTTTAATTTTGTATGTAAAAAAACTATTACTATCCATGTCCATTAAATTTATGTGAAGTGTCTATTGTCAATAGTTTTCATAATATACACATTTCAAATCGGGTCATTCTTTTTGAAATACCCTGTATTATTAACAACTCTAATTCTAGTGCATAGATATCCCCAAAAAAATACAAAATGAAATCACCTACCAAAAAAAACGGCATCCGACAAAGCCATGTCGTATATGCAAGCAAAACAAGTACCCAAGCAAAACAAAAACGGCAAGAGTCCAGCCTTTAAAGAGAAGCCAGCCCTTTTTGTGGATTGTTTTAAGAAGTTCCACAAACAATAAAACATTATTTTATTTCTTGAATTTGAATTAACTTTTATAATTATATTTTTCGTTCGGTTTTTAATAAATTTTCTGTTTGTGCAAGCAAGCATTGACTTTTTGTTCTTTTCCCAGAAGCCATCTATCGATACTAGCACTGATATATTCCGAGTTTTATCGTAGCTGCACAAAAATAGCAAGTAAACAACTACGAGACAACTCGTAGTTGGCGTCCTAGAAAAGAACGCAATCTACGAGTTATCTCGTAGTTGTCAGTCAACGCGTTCATTTTTAACTTTCATTGTAGGTTATTTTTAACTGAAAGCAAAAACCCGCATTTTGGTGGCATCTTTCCCTTTATTCATCCCAGTCCTAATGACAGAAAAGTGTCTCAGCAACATAAACGCCAACACAGCTTTTTCCATTTTGGGAATAAATTGCATCAACGTATTTAACTTCGCAACATCATGGCAAGCTTCTCTATAAAATAAATTGCATTTTATAACATTAACTTTTAGTAGACAGGGATTGGAGGAAAAGTAAATAAGGAAGCACTAAAAACATTTGAATTCATCCCTTTACCTTTCGCCTTATTTAGAGAATAAGGCTGTTGAAAGTATGCATTTTTTTGATGGAGCTATATTTTCCCAACATGTATTTCCTTTATAATGCCTCTTTAAAGCGAAGCAATCCCAGAGGTTAACTTGTCATCTTTTACTGTCACGAATCACATGCACTTTATCTAACGACTTTAAAAGAGACCGTTGAGGGTGCACTTAGCAAACAGTTCAAAGAAGCTGTATAAAGAAAGACTTTAAAGCATATCTGGTAAGAAACCTTAGATGTAGAGTAAAGAGTATTTTTTTCTCCTTTATTTTTTAAGTGTTTTCTTGCTTTTCTTTCTACCTTTTTTGAAGAGCGAAGCGTTGTGAAATTTGAACAGTAGAATAGGAAAGTATTGTGTTACTTTCTTCAGAAAACTATGCATGTTTTTCGACTATCATGCCCTCCCCCTCCGAAAAAAAAAATCCTAATACTACTTTACTTTTGAATTTGGTTCAATGTTACGCATTGACATCACTAAAACATAGCAAAAAAGAGGGGGGCTGACGAATTAAGATTTGAATGGGACTAACATTTTCAATTAGTATCTGAATAAGAGTTTAATTTTTTTTATATACGCAGCAATCCGTTTCTGGATTTATTAGTTATTGCCATGAAGGAAAAAAAACGCAGGTCCAACTTGAAAGAACTATTAAATTTATTCGATTAACTTTATTCTTATATTTGACATTCAGCTAAAAGAGAAGTTAAGTGAACGTTATGAGAAAAAATTAGTCAGTACTTGGCAATATTGAGCAATAAGGATGGTCCTTAATGCAGCTTTATTTAAATTAAACGCAAAAAAAAAAAAAAAAATGAATTTTGTTCTCTTGAATTCAAATTATGTTTTTCGCAATCACGAGTGTGTGTTTGTATGTAAGCGTGTGTGTTTATGTGTGGGGGGGTATGTGTGTTTGTGTGTAGTGGGAATGTGTATGTGTGTGTAGACATATGTGTTTGTGTCTGTGTGCAGGCATGAGTGTGTGGGTAGTTGTGTGTAGGTGTGTGTGTATGTGTAGGTGTCTGTATGTATGCGTGTGTGTGTGTGTATGTGTAGGTGTCTGTATGTATGCGTGTGTGTGTGTGTGTTTGAGTGTGTGTGTGTGTGTGTTTGAGTGTGTGTATGTGTTTGTTTGTGTATGTGTTTGTGCATGTGTGTGTAGGTGTATGTATGTGTGTGTGTATGTGCGTGTGTGTGTAGTTGTGTATGTATGCGCTTGTGTGTAGGATATTGACGCAACCTTTAGACGGTTTTCGCTAGAGGAGCAGCATCGTGAGGAGCCGGTCGACGGTGATGCTGCAGAGGGTGCCGGTGGGAAAATAAAATGATAGCACATCAAAACAGTCAAATGAAAGCAATAAGCAATCGTGATTGCTCAAAAAAAAATCAAAACTACGTGTTAAATAGAGGGCTTGGTATTTAATCCTAAAATCTTTGGCAAAACTTTAAGGGATTTTTAGAGGGGAGGATAAGAAGCAAGAATCATACAGGAACACATGGTCGCAAAAGCAATGCTGACGAGCTACGTGCACCACAAAGCGAAATTCAGAAGCCCAATTTCAATATTGAATCTTCGAACAACGGCAACCCTATGATTGGAACACTTTTGCTTGGGCAACCCGATGCCATTGGTTTTGTAAAATTTTTACCTACATTTTTTATATAACTTGTATGGAAACTCGATGAGAGTAAATTATTAAATTTTTGGCCTTCTTTTAGCCCCTGACAACCTTGGTTAGGGGCCGGAAAAAGGTACGCAACCTTACTTTACGTTTTCTTTACAGCTTTTACTCTTCATTTATGACAACAACTTTTGGAAACTCGATGAGGGTATGTTACTCATTTTTGGGCACTTTTTAGCATCTAGCAACCCTGCTTAGGGACCGGAAAAGGCAGGCAACCAAACTTTAGTGTTTTATTTACAGCTTTTACTCTTCATTTATGACAACAACATCCAAAAACTCGATGAGGGGTAAATTACATCCCTCATTGAAAACCTTTTATCCCCTGACAACTCTGATTAGATACCCAAAAAAGGTAGGCAACCTTACTTTAGCGTTTTATTTCCATCTTTTACTCTTCATTTATGATAACGAGTTTTGGAAACTCGATGAGGTTAAATTTCTTATTTTTAGGAACCTTTCAACCCCTGACAACACTGATTAGTTCATGTAAAAGAGATAGAAATGTTTACTTTCACGTTTTATTTACAATTTTTAATCTTCATCTATGGTAATAATTTTAAGAAACTCGACGAGGGTAGGTCAAGCCTAGTGGGATCTTAGAGTATCAGTTTCTAGCTTAGTGTGCATGTAGCGCATCAGCGAGCGTTGCGTTTCCGACCATACATTTCTGTATGATTCTTGATTCTTATCGCCCCTTCTAACACCCCTTAAAGTTTTTCTCAAGAGTTTAGACTCACTCTTCATAAAAAAACTCGCATATTCTAAAAGAAGGGCATTATGTTATGTAATGACATTAAAAAGAGAATGAAAATACAAACTAATATGACAAAGTAAGAAATATATATAGTGTAAGTCCGGCGATCTTGCCCCGTCTAATAAATTGCCCGAGTAACTGTATTTCACGATTGTAACAACAGAGTGCGCCTGTGTCAACTTTTTCAAGGGGATTTGTGTATTAAGAAGCTACACGCATATACTAAAGCCAGTTTCAGCTATTTTTCAAAGGTCATTTACATCTTCAGAGCAAAGTGAAAGGAAAGAGTGACATTTTTTAAGGCTTGATCTAAGATTTTACTTTTAAGAACTTTTATTTAATTAACTAGCGTTCAAATATTATGTTCAATTTTCGGTTTATACAGTAAAAGAGTATCATAAAGAAGGCTGTTACTATTAATTGCAGCCATATTGGCTTGCTGTTTGAACAAGAGGTGTTGGGGCAATTAACCTTGCCAGTAAGGTAATATGCCCCACCTGAATGAAGACCTGAATGACGTCAACTGCAGATTGGATAAAGTGTATAGAGTGCTTAGGATGGTTGCATGAAACGTGCACAATGTATAATCAGAGATGTAATGGCTGTGGCAAGATTGAAAAGCAAAAGTTATTAAAAACCACAAGTAATGTGCTTATTACGTAAAATATTTTAACCTATATTTACAGTTTAGAATTAAATTGATTTTGATTTTTAATTTAGTTGCCCACATTATAATTTGTATTTATTTCAACTAATTTAGTCAATTAATGCCCTTTCTTACTAATAGCAGCAAGTTTTGCAATGCTGGTCAAGTGGGGCATTTTACCTGGTGTAGTGGGGCGAATTGTCTGACTGTCAAGGTAATATGCCCCAAAGCTGCAGTTTTGTTTTTTTGCAATAAAAATTTTTATTCGTAATTTTACACAGCATCTGGACCTACATTAAGAGAGGCGGGAGGTATTATCTTTTAATTTTCGTTAACATATTTCTTTAAAGAAAAAAGTTTCTGCTTAGGTGGGGCAAGATCGCCAGACTTACTCTATATATCTCTCTCTCTCTCTCTCTCTCTCTCTATATATATATATATATATATATATATATATATGAGATGGATTACAAGTGTTTTCTACCTAAAATAATTATGAATTGATTCTTTCTCAGGTATTTGATTTTAAACCAACTGACGCAAAATAAAAAGGTCCAAAAATTCAAAAGATAAACTTTTGACGAATTTAAGAACGTATACGAGGTTTGTATAAAGAACTGCACTTTTGAAAATGTTCAAAATACATTATTCATAAAGCTGACAAAAATTCTGTCTTTTCTGACTATTCTATAGTATTTTAACAAGGGAATTTGAGAAGCAGAGTTCTACTAACAAGATGAACTTTACTGTCGTGGTGGTTTTGTTAGTAAGATGCAATTTTATTCAAATGTAAAACGAAACTTCTGTGTTGGTAGTTTGAACTGATAAGAGGCAATTTCTCGAACCTAAATTTAAACTAAATTGCAATGGAAAAGGAAACTAATCTATGATGTAAATTACAATTAATCTTTATTTTATTAACCCAGAATGTAGCTGCAACTTCTTGCAATTATGAAATAAAATATGAATTTTATTTTAAATTTGGCAACACAAACTATATGTTAAGTAATGCATAATGATTGAAATATTTTGCTTGTAGTTTTAATAAGAACAGCTTCTGAAAAAGAAAAAAAAATATTTTTTGTTCATGTCCACCTTTTACGTCTATTAAATGTGGTAAAATAAGAAAATAAGTTTTAATTTCTCTATAATAGTTAAGAATAATTAGAGTTTCATTGAATGAAATTTAATTCACTTGTTCTTAGTAGAAATTTACAAATCATTCCAAAACTTAAACTGATAAAAAATAAGAGCATTTTACATTCTCGAAGGAAAATATCATTAACCTTTTATGTATTGAAAAACTAAATACTCACGTTTATTTTAACAGAGATTAAATTAAGTATAACATATATTTTTATTTAAAAATGCATCTCATAAATATGTTATCAAAGCATCAGTGTATTTATTACTCTTAAAATAAACAGTTTCTGAGAAAAAAAACCAAAATAATTAATTAAAAAAAACTATGTCAAAAATAGTTTTTATCGGTTCTGAGCAAAACTAATTAGGATACTTATTCTCAGCACTTAAGAAAAGCAGTACTTTTAAGCAATTAAGTTACTTGATTGTACTTAAGAGCATTGTCGCTTTCAAGTAATTAAGGTTCGAATGCCGAAATAATTAAGCTTTCAACTTCTTCTTTTTCTTGCATTTTTCATAAACTCGTTACCACTTACTGCTCATTTATTTCATTAGGTCTTTTAGTTCTAGAACACTTGGGAGCGCTTGAATCGACCAAAATTGCACAGCCAAAAACAAATTTATTTCTCCGAAAGTAGTTTAATTTCTTTTGTGTCGCAATAAATTAAAGTTATTGAGAAATAAAAGAAGTTTTGTGCTGTTCTCCTTTCATACCATGAATATAATCTTGAAATAAAAATAAACCCGTTTGAAAAATCCAAGAAGAATATTTTGTCCAAAAAAGTAAGCATCTGTTCATGACGTTAAGAGGCAGATTTTGTAAGAGTTTGGCAGATACCATTTTTAGTTTTGCTGAAAATTTAACAGTGGTAACCTTCTAATGATTTTAGAGGGCATATATATTTTTTTCTTTTCCTAAAAAATAGTTCTTGTGTTCCTTTAAAATTCCGAAAGTTAGTCCCGATTTACTGCTTTTATCTTTAGTTCTTGTACCAAATTGGTATTTTTCCATATTGGATTGCCTCTGAATTAAGCATCAGCAAAGTATTTCTTGCGATTATAACATGACATTTAGTGCCGGTACTGTACCACATTGAAAGTTTTATGGCTGAACTTCAGTGCAGCCTGATAGGCGTGTTTCAACTTTGCAGATGAAAGTGAAAACGCGCCGTGTTTGAGACCTTCTGGCTCCATGCAGTGAGGGTCAACGATCGTTTTCGGATGCAACTAGTTTAGTACTACTTACTTTTACAACACTAAATCGCACAAAGTTGCAAAAAACTGCAGGCACATGTTTCGAGATTAAAATGAACCCTTTTTTAGTATTTGTCGGATATCTTTTCATACACTAGTTCACCCCTCTTGCATTGAAAAAGGGGTTAATTGTAACACGTGTCTGCAGTTCTCTGCAACTTTGTGCGATTCAAAGTCGTAATATTTTATTTTACTTTTCTGTACAAAGATATTTCTTTATTTCCTACTTATTATTTAGTTAATTAAGTCATTAGCTGCATAGCTCACCCTCGGTGCTGACGAAAAATAATTATTTTTATATCTATAGAAACCAAAAAATATACTTTCTGTGGTCATTTATTTCCGGGCACAGAGTGTCTAATACATAACTTGATGATTGTATTTTAAAATATGATTTATGTCATACAAACTACTTATGTCTTACTTGTTATGTTATGACAAAACTGACAAAATTATGGCGAATGGTAAACCAAGTCCATTAAGCATACTTCAAGATGAGAAATGGCATGTGTGTTGACTAAGTTTCCAATTAGGTGCACTCGACTTATACCACTTTATCATAAATATTTTAATCGTCTGACTAGTCAGTTAAGCAATTTATCCTTTCTTCTACAATATCATTTCCCTTGTACCACAGTTAATAAAATATGACATAGTACATGCTTGCAATCATGGTAGCCTAGTTCAGATAAAATAATTCTCCATGCAATTCTTTAGAAATGATACCCCACTTTCCTAAACAGCAAAGTTAAACTTTCCCCCTTCTCCCCTCTAAAAAAGAAGGTAACGTACAGCAAAGAGCCGGGGTCTTTTGAGATGTCGTTGAAAATATAACAAACCTTTTTGTGAAGAAAAACCTTCCGTTTTAATTTTTCCAAATAAAATGCAAATTTTACTGGACTATCAGGGTAAACGACATTTTTAAGTTCATAGTTTTTCCTTGCATTTCTAATAACTATTGTGACCTATGCATGGTTCAGACAAAAACTTATTTTAAACATCGATCTACCCTTCGTCACAAGATTCGTTCGCTGTTTAAAACGCAATAAAATGTTTTTGGTCAACTGACGATCGTTAGTAATATTAGTACTAGGATGCTCCACTCGTGTTAGCTTCACCCGTCAACCCCCGTTCATCACCCGCGGCGGGTGACAGTTGATGATTTTAATTTTATCAGTTTATATGTCCGGCCCCTTATTTTTTAGAGCAGGGGTTTTCAAAAATTTTTAGCCGAAGGGCCATCTTTTAAATTTCTCGAGATTGGCGCACAGTGGGGCGAAAATGCCAAAAAGCGCTTATAAGTGGGGTTTTTTTCTATATCAAACCAATTGAGGATTAATAAATTTGCACAGGCCTACCTCTTAGGAATAAAAACTGGAATATTAGCGCCCTTCGTCCACTATAAAGCTGAAGGGAGCCTTTAGAAAGTTGAAGAACCATGAGTACGGGAATTTACAAAAATTGTTTTAAGCAGTCTATATATTTTTTTCCTATTAAAGGCGGGTATATTTAATTTCTCTCGAATCCAACGATAGTAATAAGACGAAGAAAATGACTAATCGAATTCTCAAAGCGAAAATCGGTTTTGATCAGCACCGAAAACTTGGGAATTCAAAGTTATTTTTTTTCAAAACACTCTACAAAAAAATGTCCTCTTATGTCCTCTTAGAAATTGATGTTTATTATTCATAAATGGTCTGTAGAAAGACCCTGAAAAGGAATTAGCTGCGTAAACCTGCGAACTTTGATCCGGAGCCCGAACAATTTGAAAAAACTCCATAATAACATGCCTGTGTAAAGACACAAGCGAGAGAGGTTTGAAAACACTTATAAGCGTTTTTCGGCGTTTTCGCCCCACTGTGTGGCGGGCCAACATCCAAACAGAGGTAGTTCATTGCACAAAATATACACTGTTAAAAATTCAGGAATATTTTCTGGTAATTGTTACTGTAAAATGGCGGACTTAAAGCATCGCTGATTTCTACGGTAATTTCTACCGGAGAAATAAGCGATCCCAGCGCCAATAGGTTGCTGTGGGCTACCGAGGAAACCGTAAAATTTTACAGTAACATTTGATTTTTACGGTAATAGTTACTGGCAACATGGATGCCAGTAACAATTACCGTAAATTTTCCGGAAAATTTTTAACAGTGTAGTTCAGTATCACAGGTAAAATTTTTTATCAGAACTAATTGACAAGTCTAATTATTATATTTTTAAATGCGCGTTGTTATGGCATTGTAGGAATTTAAAAATAAGTTTCAAACTTTTCATCAAATCTTCAGTTCTTATCCGCTACATGGCGGATTAATTAGCACAGGAAACTGGTTAGTTTAGTAGCTACCAACTGCATGACATTCAAATTTCTCATTTAATTAAATTTAAGTCGTAAAAAAATTCAATTCACTGCCTAAAAGAAACATTTTAAAAGGCTTATTAAGTTCTTCATAGACTTAGAAATATTCTCCAATACCTTTCTCCGGTATCTATCCATTTTTAATGGAGGTCTTATTATCCCTAACTTCAAATAGGACAAAGTGAAAAAAATATGTGTTTTTCAAATGTTATATAAAGAGAGGATACAGGAGATGAATTACAGTATAGTATTCTATAGTTTAATGGTTGACATTGCATTTATCCTAATAAGTGCAATTAAAAACTCACAAATGTAAATGTATAAAAAATTCTGACAGTGGAATTATTCATATCTAGTAATTATGACTTGGTTAACTTGTGGGAGAAAAATCTCGTCCGTTGCCGCTGGCCAGATTTTAGGGAATTGCTTACCACTTATGGCCCGCGGCCCAGAGTTTGGAGATCCCTGGTTTAGAGGGGTGAGACAAGCTTTAATGACAACCCCTGGATGTTCTGTATCTAACGGTACCAGTTTTGATTCGGTATAATTCGGAGGAGGTAGGGTTACACGCACACGTATACACACACAGACGCGCACTGATTATAGACTAAGGTACTCCGCCCCTGCTCGCTTTGCTCACCAACCACCGTTCGGCATCTACGGGTGACAAATTATAATTTTAATGCTATTTTTATAAATTCATATCTCCGGTCCCTTAAGGTTTAGAAGAGTGAGATGGAGCAAATTGGCTTTCTCTGTATGTCTTGTACTCAACGATACCAGTTTAGACCTGGTACACATTGACAATCCGGAAGAGATAGGATTAAGATAGGATTACAGGCGCACAGAGAGAGAGAGAGAGAGAAATACACATACAGACGCACTTAAATTTTAATAGTACAGATGATTGTTTGCCTCATGCATGCTTTTTTTTAAAGCTTCAAACATTTTGTTGACAGTCGTGCAAATTTGCTTTTATGAATAAATAATGCTAAAAAATTTAAAGTAAATACGGGACTGCTTTCGGTTGTGCATTGAAAATAAAACAATTCTGATCTACTCACGTAAAACGCGTTGTCTTATTTAGACTCAGGTGTCTCCCGGAATTCACTTTTCCAGGGCGGTGGCGTCCATGTCCTACGCACATGCACGCTCATACACACAGGTCTACACACACACACACACACACACACACACACAAGCCTACACATGAACTCACGCGCGCCTACACACACACACACATACAACTAAACACACGTAATTGCCCAGGAGGAGGGACAGGCTTGGGGGGACAGGAGCCGTTTCTAGAGACAATACCTCCAATGAATAGGGTCCTGTCGCAACTCGTGATTGCGAAAAACATAATTTGAATTAAAAATTTCAGAATTCAGATTTTTTTTTTTTTTTTTTTTTTTTTTTTTGAGCACCTTCAGCATCTGGTACCTGAAAATGGGCCTTTGGCCCAATCTAGCAGGCATGCGTATGTAAGTATGTTTAAAGTGCATGCTAACTCTATTCCATCCCTCAGAATTAGTTACTCAGAAAATAATCAAGATCTGGTGGCCATGGGCTCTCCGACTACTCTAGGATATTCGTTTCGCACTCGTTCGACAAGGATCTTCTTTTCACTGCTGCGCCATTTTGGAGCCCTTCATTTAAAGAATCCTAGATCCTCAGAATTTGGTTCTCGGAAGAAGGAATTTTGCACATGTTGATTTCAAAGGCACGTCTATTCCCCTATAAAGTTTCATTCAAACCGGAGATGGTCGGGTGGTTAGCATTATGGTTCTCTTGACATGGAATAGGAAAACTACGCCATTTTGCAAGCTTTTGAGCGTCTGGCAGCAACTTCGGTCCACGGGAAGTGTCTGGCAGTATTTTTTATTAACTACAGACAATGATCTGTAAAACATACATAAAAATCTGCTCTCAGAAAATAAGTAAAGCTTTGATTTTTTTTGCGCACATTCAACCCCTTGTACCTGTCAATTTGCCCCATTTGTCACGGCCTAAGATAGCAGGTGTGCGCGTATGTTATAAATACATACTTACTCTATTCTATACCACACAATCAATTACTCAGAATATAAGTAAGGTTTGGTGGAACTGCGCTCTCTTACTATTAGGATTGCAATTTGAGGCTAACTAGTCACGTGTGTCATGTGTCAAGCTCCGAAGTTTCTTAATATGTGATCGAAGAGCGGGAATTCATTATAGTCTTCAAAAAGGAAAAAATCATATTGCGATTTCTAGAAGAAAAAAATTTTGTCAAAGGGTGGGAGCATTACCTTTCCTGTCCACCAAAAAAAGAAACTTCGAAAACATTTTCTGTTTTAAAAATTCATCTTTGGTAGTGCCCATAAAAAATTTTTCTGGTAAATTTTAAAAGAGAAGAAAGCTTTATACTGTCGTGGGAAGTTAAAGGGCAGTATCTGCAGAAATTAGGTTTCGAAACATCTGGCGAAACGCTGTTTGAATTCCATACTAACAATAGGTTGGAATTTGACATTTTACAATATCATTCAAAAGTTTAAAAACTCGCAGAAAGAAAAACTGTAGATTACTATAATTAAAGTTTAGTTCAAAGCAACTAACGATACAGAAATAGATATAGCACTAGGAATTCATCATTCGGTATGGTACGAGTTGCTTTGTATTTGTCAACTAAAAAGAAAAAATAATTATTTTTAATTCACAAGTGCATACAAACTCCGTATTAAATCCCTGATTTTATGCAATCAGTATTAAAGGGAAAAAAAACCTTTTTTTTTAAAACTTATATGATTCATTACTACACAGTGAAACGAAAATCAAATAGGAATCACTAGAAAATAGGAAAGATGGCCCGTAATTCGTTACCTTCATTTGCTTCTTGTGTATAATTTAATGCATGACTGATGACGTTAATCACCAGACGGTAAAGCAGCTATTTCCATTGCCCAGTTTCTAATGATCTCGATGCTCCATAATCGAATGAGCGTCCCTATCATTTCAGGACAAAAAAGAATGATGGCAAACTTTCCCAAACTCCCAAATCAGACAAGAAATTAGCAATCAACGATCGATAAATTTATAATGATAGCTGATGACTTTTCGCAGATATCGAATTTCGTATTAAGGGAACGTAGAATAAAAAATAATTGCTTTGCTTCATGGCACTTCATTAGAAGTTTCTATACTTTGCTTTTGTTTTTGTACACCATCCAGTGCTTTTTTTAAGTACCTAAAACAAATCTAATTTTAAGTCGATACTTTCAGGCATTTAAGAATAATTTATTTTATCTTTTAAATTTAATTTCTATTTTTTCTTTACTATTGGAAAATGCTTTTTACAGAAATAAGTTTAAGTTCAGCACTATAACTTCGGTTTTTACGTTGAGATGGTTTCTACTACCTATACTATGTGCATGATTTGTAATACTATAATAAATGAATATTTTTGAACCAGCAACATTGTACAGAATTAACTTTTTAAGCCAATAATTTCAAAAACTGAATTGAACTTCATTTTCTATTAATAAGTTTGTCTGTACAGTAAATTGTCTAAGGGATTTTTTTTTTGGCAATAAACTCTTAAAAACCACAGTACAATATTGCCTTCTTAAAAAGGAGACCATATTTATTATTTTAAAGATAAGAGACTGTTTTTACGCCCCTCTTTAAATTTTATGAGTCGTTTGTTTCCGGTTGCGATATAGTAAAATACTTCTTGGCTTCAGGTTGACTTCAAAAAAAAAAAAAAATGCATAGGTCATAAAAAATAGTAAACTTGTTTTTTAAATCCATTTATGTTTGAGCGGAGTGGGTGATATTGAAAAACTGACTAGGGGGCTCCACCCCCAGCTTGTTTCGTTTTCCACTTACGCTCACTCGTTCACAGCCTGCCACCCGATCTCATCGTCGGCGACCGAATTCAGTAAAAAGAATATTATTTGATGTCTTAACATCGTTACTAATTAAAGTTGTACATTAATTTCTCAATGTAACGAGGATCCCCCCCCCCTCTTGGGCCCCCTGAACGACGGGCCTGACTCATTGAAACAAAAAAAAAATCAGTTATTTTAAAAAGTGGGAAATGCTTAAGTTACAATAAAAGGGGGGGGGGGGAGACGCCCACCCTCTGCTCGATTATATTTTTGGCTAGCACATCGATTAGAGTGATTGAACTTAATGCCTTTTCTCTACGGAGAGATGTTTTTTTTTTTTTTTCTGCACGTAACACAATTCTTGTCTTCTTAACTTTAGGGAAAAGTACAACAAAGCTTACCTACTCCGCAAGGTAGTAAGGCTTCTTTTGGACGCCAGAGGTCCATTTGCAATCCGATACTTCTCAGCTGTCGGAGTAAGAAACTGCGAATCTTCTTCCAACATGTTCTACACATTTCGTCAAAAATTCAGAAAAGAAAAAGGTATTTAGTTAAATACACCGGCTGTAGGTAAAATATAAAAACAGATTCAAAGTTAAAAGTCCTGTTCAAATTGCTTTATGCTGGTTTTATTTTCTAACATAAAATACAGGATTTTTATTCTTCAATTTCTAGTTTGAAAAGAAAAAAAAAGAAACGTGAAGACACATACGTGAAGTACATTAGCTGAGCTTGCATAATACGTAATTAAGCATTGAATATAAGGGTGCAATCAGAAATATTTCATTGGCGAAATGTTTGATATTTTATTATAGCAGACTGTTACTCAGCAAGCACTCGATTATACAGGTGTTTTAGTTAAACGTTTCAGAACTCCTACGAGGGGTAGGGTGCATTCTGACGACTCAAAATCATGCAACAATATGGGGTCGGAAATGCTTTCCTGAAACGTACACAGAGGCACCATGAAGAAAGAGAGAGACCGCGAGTGAAAAAATCATTTTCAATAATACATGTAAAAAAAGTAAAAGGTACATGTGTCCGAGTAAGAGCTCGAAGTTTTTTTTCAATCAGATACAATTCACACCTCACATCTTCGGCGCATGGAACTCCGAACGGTCAGGAATACTCCCGGCATATCTCAAATTTCTTAGGTCGGGAAAGCAATTCCGACCCCGCATTGCTATGCGATTTCGAGTCGTCAGGATGCACCCTACCGCTCTTGGGAGTGCTGAAACGTTTAACTGAAACACCCTGTATATTGAAAAATGTAGTTAATTAAAAAATATTTGTAGGCCAAGGCAACATAAAAAAAGAAGAAAAAATCATAACGTTAAAACGGAAACTAAGGTAAAAATTAATGTGAAATGTACTTTGCGAAACGATACTTTTTTCACCGAAAAGCATCAGAAGAATGTTGACCCGCCACCCTCGAGATATTTCGTCTAAATTTGCTCACGTATTGTCGAAAATGTTCAAGCATAGAAATTGCGTCTTATTTTTTCATCATACAAAACTTGGAACTATTAATTAGTTACAGAAATAATATACTGGTGGGCTCTGGAGCGCAATATTGATGGCTCCGCTGCTTACCATTACTTGTTAAAATTAGCTATAAAAATTGCTGGGCTCCAATGGAAATTAAGACTTTAGTTTATGGGTAAAAACATTTTTCAATGAAGCTTTTATTATAATTCAAAAAGATACATAAGAAAATGTGTGCAAAACGTGCCCCCTACACGTTTTAAATAATCAATATTTAAACTTTCCCCGATTGAGAATCAAAATATTAAATACATGATTTACGTGTTATGAATTTTTCCAATAGTTCAAAATATGCAATTTGCCGTTCGATATGGCGTGTTTTTCTGGACAAGACATTATTTACTTACTTTACTGTGTCTGCAGTAGATTAAATAGTTAATTCGCATCAAAAACACATGTTAACTATTAGTTAATTACAATACAGTCTTTTTCTAGTTTGCTCACTTTGTATTCATTTAGTATGAAGCTTAAGAAATAATGCAATAGACTTTTTATAAGCTCTGGTCGAAAATAAGTGAAAAATGTTTTTTTAAAAAAAGTAATGAAATTTAGAAAGAATTATTTAGAAAGCAGGAAAAATATTTTCAAAATTATGATAAGATACATAAGCATTCAGATTATTTCAAATATAGGAAAATGGTTCAGATTTTTTAATGAAATGTGTAGAAGTTATGTTTGAAATGGAATTAGTACAGTCAAAGTAATTTAATTGATTGATTTATTGAAACTGGGGAGAGGGGGGGGGGAGAGGGAATTCATGAGATTACAAAATTGTTTTGTATTTATAAAGATGTTCTAGGCTTAAAATATTAACCTATATAATGTCTATGATAAATCCTTGATTAGAAAAATGAAAGATCTATTTTCGACTAGAACTAAAGCATTATCATATAAATAAAAATTCTTATATCTTCTCACATTTTGCTTTATTAAAACGCCTTTACTGAATGAAATTAATATAAATAAGTAGCGTATTAAATCAGTTGTAATTAAAGTAAGCTTATATATAGATGGTTTAAAGAATTTAATCGTTGTACTTACAAGGACAATTAACTTGATTTGGAGTTCACGACCCAAGATTTGCCAATTGCTTGACGATCAACTTGACCATTTTGATTTTCGTACTTTGATCATTTATATTCCCTCCAAAAATCAACAAAATATCCAAGCCTTGCGTATCTGGCATTAAAAAATGCGCTTCCTTCTTTTAGCAGTTTCCATCGAATATAAGACGCAAAATTAAACATGTCTCATTTCCATTTATTTACTACATACATTTCAGATTCGTGTACTTGGTCTCCCAGGATCCATAAACATGTGAGAACCGGTGCTTTGAACATAGTATGGCCGTTGATGCCGTAAACATATGTCTGAGGAATCCTTAGGGAACGCACAACTTGCAATCAACAACAGTGTGCGGTTAGCAGTTAAAACTACTGGTATTGAATTTCTTTCTTTCTGTGCTTATTGCACAGGTTTATTTTGATGAGAACTACAATCTGAGTGTCTTGCCTCCCTTACACATGATATATTACAGAATACATATAAACTGGTATTGAATTTCTATTTCTCTTCTATTCAAGAGTCACAACTGACTTCAACTGTATTTATGTCGAGGTCTGCATACTAGTGCCTTGCCTCCATTATTTTATATACTGATAGATGGCAGCACCATCACCGGATCGAACAGTTAATGAGAATTTAGAACTAGTCCAAGAGCTAATAGCTACCTGGTACTAGCACCCCCAGAGGTATCGTTTCACTTGGAGGACATTGAGACCACGAGCATATTTAACGTCGCCCAGTCCCCTTTAATGACGACGGAGTTACCCAAACGATTGTTGGAAAATTGCGCTGCCTTTTCATTTGAATTCAAAGACATCAAATCAGGTAGAGATTTAATGATGGAGAAGTATGAACCGAATACAGAGAAAATATTTAAAAAGTTTAGCAAATAATGTCAAAGTGTTTGTCAATTTTGCCTGCGTCGGGAAATAATCCCCCGGTTACACTGCGTGGTTAGTCCAGTGTGGTTATGACGTATCTGAAATTTCTCTGGAGAGCCAGGAGGAACAGCTGTGTTTCCGAACGCTCGTGGATACACCGCGGTGGTTCTAGTTCAGCAGCAAACGATGCTCCAATCAAAGCGTAACTTTCGTGATGGGAAAGTCACGTGAATTACGATCAAAGCTTGAAACACGACCGGATTGGCCAACACAGACTTTGTGATGTTAGTGATCTCACTAACCGCGTTCAGACAACGGTGGGACAGGTTGCTACCAGGTCGACCACTAGAAAGCGACTGCAGTGTTTCCGAACGCACTTAGGTGACGTCACCGGTTCCACCGGAAGCGTTTCCGAACACTTGCGCGGGCACCGCAGCGACCGATCCTTGTTTCCGAATGCACCCTTTGAGTAAATTGATGCAATTATAATAATTGCAGGACTAGCCAATGAGCTCAGGTTTCAGATTTCGTAAAGGAGCATTCGTTTTACTCAATTTCAAGAAAACTACTCGCTTGAATTTTTTTTTTAATTTATGATAAAGACGCAAAATTTTTCAAAAGTTTTTTTGTCAACAAATAAGATATCACAGGAAAGAATTACAACAGAAAGAACTAAAATCCCTCCCAGTGCACCGGTGGGAATCGAACCCACGACCTCTTGTACCACCGCACTCTTGCTACTTAAACGTCACAAAATTTTCTTTTTGTAATTCTAGGAGGCTCCGCACTCTGCTCGTTCCGCTCACCAACCCTCGTTTGCCGACTACGTTGGGTACGGGCGCACCGCCTCCGACAGTGTAATTTGGGGACTCGCTAACAAACTTTCCTTCGACGATGTACTTCAGAGGCGCCCTCCCCATACAGTGAATTCGCGATATTTCAGCAAATTTGGAGACAAAAGTGGTATTTTCTACCCAAGTTTGGTGACCGAATCGGCTATATTTAGCCCAATTTAGCGTGAACTCGGGTGATAATTAATAATTTTAACTTTACTTGTATCAATTTATCTCTCCGGTTCTTTTAGAGGCTTAGAGGGGGAATAGCTTGGACAGGGTGAAATGGCTTCCTCTGGATATCCTGCATCAAACGGTACTAGTATTGGCCTGAAATACAGTGGCAGTCCAGAGGAGATGGGGTTACAGACACACGACTCGCACAGGTTGTGGAGAAAGGTTTCGACTGGCAAACCGGCAATAGCTTGCGTTCTTACTTTCATAAAAAATAAAACTCCTGGATAAGACTGCGACTAAAACGAAAAACGGGGCAATATAAGTAAAGTAAAAGTGTCTACTAGTCACTCACTACTAAATGATATTTTGAATTTTCAAGTCTACGATTACATACAGAGCTCATGAAAACCCTCTTTTGTTTTCAAATACCTCAAAAAAACTGTTAAATTAAAAGCGGAAGTTCTCTTTTTTAGAGAATGTAGTACTCAGTAATACTAATGAACAATTTAAAAAATCAAATATTTTGAAATTAGCTTTTATGAAGAAACAAAAATTAGTTTTAAAATATGTTTTTGAAACCGTTGTATCAAGAAAAATTAAACATATGTTTCCAAAAATATAATTAATTTCAGACATATTGTCTTCAACAGAAAAAAATACTTCAAATTAAAAAAATATCATGACCCATTATGGAGATAAAAAAATTTCCAATGTTTATCGTAAATCGAAAATGAGAAACGGCGACCAGTTTGCCATCTTTGGTGGTCTGTATCTTGAACTGAGAATTTTTTTTCGGGGAGGGGGGGAGAAAACACCCAGAACTTGCTTGTTTATGTATTTTAACATAAATGTTAAATTCACAAACTACCGAGACTACGAAGGTACAATTTTTTCTTTTGTTACCTGATTTAACATGTACTATGACATATTTAGAGAGCTTATAAATGCAAATGTCCCCACATATTTATTATAATAAAGATTTGTGCGTGAAATATAATTACCAACATTTTATTTGTTAATTTGTTAGCTTTTTATTTTTGCCGCGCTGCTCTGATTTCAAAATCCAATCCATTGTCAATAAAATATGCGATAAATAGATCTCGATTAGAAAACAAATGAGAAAGTTTTTCAAAAAACTCAAATAAAACGCAATGAAACATTTTTGCACAAAAACAGGTTTCAAATCAAAAACCTTTTATTTCCCCAATTTCTATTTATCCTTTCAAGACATTATAGTATGGCACTATAGTATACTGAAAGATTAAGTAAAACTAATAAATTTCTTTCAAAAACACGCAATTTTATGCACAGGGCAGTTTACCATGCAGTTTTGGATAATGAAAAAACATCAAGTTGGTCAAAAGCATGTCTATAGTAATTCTGACAGGGTGACATCGTTGCAAAGCCACTTACGGTCAAGCTTGAGAGTTTAAGATCAGCCCTAGTTGGCGGAAGATCAGCCCTAGTTTGCGAGATTGAGAAAATCACCTATGTACATGTCGTACAATTATGTTGCATGTTAAGGACCTCTTGAGGATCTATTTGGCTTGAGTACTCTCGGTTAATTTAAGCACCTAGTCTAATGTCACATCGTAAGATCTCAGGGCCCAATAAGAAGCCAATGCTCGGTTTCATTACAAAACGAGCTGATGTGTGCATCACATGACTTCCTTTTACTCCAATTTAATGTCATTTCCCAATTATTGGCAATTTTAATCTGATTCAATTGTTTACTCTCTAAATATCACCAACAGTGGCCAAATTGAAACCAAATTTAAAATTAAAAAAAATAATAATAATAAAAAACATCGCCAAATTTGTCGCCAAGTTGGCGACAAAACGGCGACCAAAAGACTGGCGATATATCGCCAAGTGTTCGACAAATTATAACACCACTTGAGTTTACATCGAAATTAACAATGATTTACTCCCAAAAAGGGGCAAAAGACCCCCTTAGGGACATCCGAATGCAACCAAAAGAGAAGGTGCACAACTAGGCCCCACTAGGAGCCTTCGTACCAAACTTCAACTTTCTAGGACATACCGTTTTTGAGTTATGCAAGATACATACACACATACGCACATACATACGTACATACAGACGTCACGAGAAAATTCGTTGTAATTAACTCGGGTGTCGTCAAAATGGATGTTTCGTGTGTCTGTAGGTTCCTAGGCATTTATCCACATGTGGTCGGATCGAAAAAAAAACCTCAACATTCATTGGGGGGTGAGAAAAATGGAAATTAAGGCCGATTTTTGAGTGAAAATTTTTTCGCGAGTACAATACTTCCTTTTTTGTAAAAGGAAGTAAAAAGGCACTTATTCTACAGCCAAAGGTACTTCCTGAATTGTATGCTGATCTGAAATTTAACGGAAAAACTTTGATTACGTTATTAAAACACTACCTAAATCCTTTTTGCGATTTTGTCATTTTTAATGTACAACCTCTTTTGGGTGAGTTATTTAGCCAACACAATAACATACAAATCCTTAATCACCTTCTTCAATGAAACAATAATGTATTAATATCACGCCTGAATGTTTGAAAACTCACCCAATCTTTAATTTCATTGACGACTGACCGATTAAATTCTCATTCTGTTAAAAGAATTTGCGAAGCTCGATTAAACTCTAAAACTTTCCCTCCTGAAAGGCGAAGCGGTCTTTGATAGGAAGCTCTTAAATGCTATCCAATGTAAATGGGAATATTTTAAACGGAACAATTTCCGAATCATTCAGAAAACCACTCAAGCTTTAAATTTGAAAAGGGAATTAGGTTCCTGCATTGTAAAAGTCATGCGTTTCTTAAAGATGCGTAGCTCTTTTTTTTTTTTTTTTTTTGATTCATCACTACGAATATAGGTTGAAAATTTGAAAATGTATTATAAATAGGTGTAGATAATTTTGTTCATGTTTTTATCTTTAAATGTAATCGAGTTCTTTTCGTCTTAAATAAGTTTCTATTACTTATTCAACTTTGACCTACCACTTAAACACATAATATGAATAATTCGTTGCTTTGTTTTCATATTTATTTATTTATTTTTTGCCCGATCGCAATTGCAAGTTGTTGCATTCAGTCAGTTTCCAGCTGTAAAGAAAAAATAATTTATTTTATAATCACTATATCAAGAAGAAATAAACCATGGGGGTGGTGTAGGGTAGACCAGGGGATTGCCGCCACCCCTGACATTTGGATCAAGCCGGTCGGACAGCTCCTGACCTGTAGCAAACAATGCTGTAACCAATGCCCCGTGTGGATGGCAGACATCGCGCGCGTTGTTTTGCTCTTACAGTGATGAACTTTGTTTCGAAGAAGTTTGATCTTATTTTTCCATTTTAAATACGCTGAGGTATATATGTACCTTTAGATGCTACAATGCCAGCACTTGCTCTAAATGACCTTTAACTAGATATTTTAGTCTACATTTCAATCAACAATATTGATATCACTTCCGTTTGTTTTGATGTCTTTAATCTACATTTCTTCTATCCTGTCGGATCGGGGTTATGACGCCACCTCTCCGTAGTTTTGTAAACTGTGCTTAGTAAAAACAGACTTAGTTAACAGAAGTTAGTCTTAATAGAAGAAACTGGTGAAGAAAATAATCTTGTAAATGCGATCAATACGTCTGAAAGTGAGTTACTAGACGTAGCACCTTGCTCATCAAAGACCGTTCAGGAAGTGCTTCAAAAAAAAAAAAAAAAAAAAAAAAAACGTTTCGTCAATCGCTAGAAAAATTTTCACCGATTCCAAAATTGGCAGCAGAGAGGACGGAGGAAAGTTCTGAAAGAAAAGACCACTTGTCAATTCTAACGGGAACCCCAATGCAGGCAGCTTTGGAAGAGACAGTAGCTAAAAGAAAGGAAAAGACGTTGAAAAAGAAACAAGTCCAAAGAAAATCTGCAGCAAAGATTTTGGGAATGTCCATCAAAACTGAATCCAAGGCAAGGAAAGAGATAGCAGAAGAAAAGGAGCAAGCGACTTTTTAGTTTTGAACACTCTTCAGATGAGGAGGGCATCGACGTCAAAAAGTTGTGTGACGACGACGAAAATGATGATCTTGTTGATCCAAGCGTTCAACTTTGCAAAATGCAATGAATATGGAACGAAAGAACTGCACTTGTGCAGATGCACTTGCTGTAGCAAGTGAATGCATTCAGAGTGTACCGATGCTGAAACTGCTGAAAACTACATTTGAGATTTTTATAAATTTTAAGAAAATCAAATGAATACAAAAGACTTTTTTTCATTCATATAAAATAAAAATGTCATTTATTTTCCTTTCATATTCCTATACTATAATGCTAATTGCATATAAGATTTCCAATAAATTTCCTTCTTGTTCTTTTAATCATATTGGCTAGTGGCGGGATTATCCCAGCTCCCTGGGTAATACCGCCACAGTGCAGAGGTTAATAAATTGATGTTTTATGACTACTTATTTTATAGATTTATTAATAACAAATTTTGTATACATTCTTAAAATTGCATACTATGTTCCAAAATATTGATCTAACTCATAAATACGGTTTTTGATGGTGATAAAAGTTGAAGTTCCTTAAGGTGGTGGCATTCCCTTGGTCTACCCTATCCCCAGACAAAAAATATATACATTGATGCTATATTATATCCATTCTTAATTTATTTTTAATCTTAATTATGTCTGTGTATGTAACTTGAATAAATATAAATAATGCGGGAAATTTCTTTAGTCAAGATCTGCGGAGCAAATCGTACGCAACATGCAGTGTCTCCAAAATCTTGTAAAAACAATGTTTATAACATGATAAATTTTCCGGACCGAAATAAGAGTAAAAAGTACCATAGCAAATTTCCAGAGAAAAAACATCATTCTTGATTATTTTTTAAATATTTAATGTGGAAATGCTCCCATGAGTCTCTCAAATTACTACAAATGTTTATGCTTTGGAATTTTTCACCTATCTAGACCTTTAGAAGAATGATAATGGAATGTTGGGAGATAAATATCTGGTGCTAGAGATTTGTTCTACTTCTAGATATCGGAATAAAGGGAAACGAGATGATGCAATGTCAGGAGTATCGCCAATGTCCAAGTAAGGCAACTCGCCATCAGGTTTTTTTTTTTTTTTTTTTTTTTTTTTTTTAATAGATCATCCTGAGTGGTGTGGTTTTTATAATGATGTGTAAGAATCTCTTGTTCACAATAAAGGTCGGTATTCGCAGGATTCCACGAATAATTCGCCAACAAAATAAAAGCACCTTTTTGAAAACTTTGGGATATTAAACTTGTTAAATAGGGTCAGTTGGGTGGTTCAAAAATACATATAAAAGAAAATTCTCCTAGATAACAGGGCTCCCCTCAATATTTTTAGACTTACGGATAGTAATATACTGGGATAATTTTAGCTTCTTATTTCAACTGAAAGAGTGTGCTCAACCCCCTCCCCAAAATTTCAGACGTATGGGGAGGGGGGTTTTAAAAATACATTGAACTGAAAAAACAATGCTACATATTGTAATATACACGAGTAATATGCATGTACTTTGCAATAAAATAATTATTTGCAAAAAAAAAAAAGCTGTGGAAATTAAATGTTTCTAAATTTGCGATATTTTCTATGCTATGGCAAATGTTAAATTGAGAGGTCATTAAGCACCAATTTGAGTAAGAACTAACTAAGGTAAACCTTTTACAGCATAATACTATTAGTAAGTCTAAAAAAAATAAGGGATTGTTCTGGACTCTAGCAGTTTTTTTTTTTTTTTTCTTTTTGAACCACCCTCAGGTGCGATAAAATGATCCTAAAATTGAGCAATTTTCAACTTTTGTAATCTGCAGTCCACATTTTAAAACTACTTAAAATACTTGAATTTTTTAACAGCATCTAGGGTACAGTACATTTAGAATGATTTAAGTGCGTTTATCCTCCTCTTAAATTTAGTATCAAAAACAGGAAAGAATAACTTTTGATTGAACGTATTAAAAAACGATTATTATCTTAGAAACGAGCTGATGTGTGCATCACATGACTTCCTTTTACGCCACTTTATTGATAATAGTGCCTTGGAATAAGCAAACAAACACTTAAAATATTTTCACCACAAGTTTGTTGCGAGAAAAACCGTTTGATACAGATTAATTTTCCCAATATTGGCAATTTTAATGTGATTCAATGATTAACTGTCTAAATATCGCCAACAATGGCCAAAATAAAACTGGATAAAAAAAACGTCAAGTTGGCGACAAAACATGACGACCAAAAGCTTGACGATAGATCGCTAAGTGTTTTTACTTCCTTTAAAAAAAAAAAAGGAAGTATTGTATTCGCGAAAAAAATTTCACTCAAAAATCGGCCTTAATTTTCATTTTGCTCACCCCCGAATGAATGTTGAGGTTTTTCTTTTTTTTTTTCGACTCGACCACACGTGGATAATAGGGTGGGCCTAAAAACACCTTTTTTTTAAATTTTGCTGATGGGTAGTGCGTAAAAGGTGGCATTGGTGGAGCAAAGTCCACATAAAAAATTGAAATTTTTTGCACAATTTCTTGATCTGCCGCAATTGGGTGAAGTTTCGAAAAAATGCTATTTTTTCATGTTTTCAGCCAAAATTAGTAATTTTTTTGAGGTGTGTGGTATAGTTCTTTCCTTTGCCACAAATGAGTAGAAGTTCTGGCAATTTTCAGTTTTTTAACGTTTTCAATAAATTTTCTCACATAGTAAAAATTTCTCTGCCATAATTATATAGTTTTATCACATGTGATGCATTTCTAGATGCATGGTGTGTCATAAATTAGCTACTTATTGCGCATAAAATTTGAAATGTGCTTTTCGAAAACTTTGTGCTGCTTCGTTCAAAATTAAGGTTAAACAGCACATAACTCAACAAAGAGCCAAATATAACGTGAATTTACAGAAAATTTCTACTTGTACTTTCAGCAGAGAATTTTTATCTACACTGTTTTAGGTAATAAAAGCTTTTTTCGAGCTGAATTTCTGCACTTTAGCGCTTTTACTTCTGTTACAGTATTGCTACCATTGAAAGCATCTTTTCCTTCGTAGTCATCTGCGAATTCCGTGCTATTTTAGTAGTATTTCTATTTACTACACACAGCTGGCGTAGGACTGCAGATTCTAAAATGGTTTTGGATACTTTGTTTATTTCAGTTTCTTATGATAAAAGACATTTCGTGATTCGAGGTTGGCTGATATTGGTTGAGAACCAAACCGGAGCATATTGTCGTATTCAGTTAACTTGAATTTTAATTTTAGAGTCCTTAAACTTAAACAAACGAATTTCTTGATCGAATCACGAATTTTTTGCGTGTACAATGACTTCTTGAAGTCATTGTAAACTCACATATTTTCGAACAAATTCATGATTAAAATTATCATATGTCGTTTTTTTATTATTTTTGCATTGTGTTGACACTTAAAAGTCATCTGGCTTTAATTTTTTGTTTATTTATTCCTTAATATTGTGTTTATTACTTTAAAATGGCTGGCATTCGTAAAAAACCACAAACACCATTCGAAATTTGAATTTTTTCCTCACAGTAGCGGTAAATTGGTTTGAAATGTCTCTAAATTAGTTAACTTATTCCTTGGAGTCTATGTACCAAATTTCAGCTTTCTAGGACATATCGTTCTTGAGTTATGCGAGATACATACACAAATAAGCACATACATACGTACATACGGACGTCACGAGAAAACTCGTTGTAATTAACTCGGGGGTCGTCAAAATGGATATTTCGGGTGCCTGTACGTTCTTAGGCATGTATCCACGTGTGGTCGGGTTGAAAAGAAAAATAAATATTCATTCGGGGGCGAGCAATATAGAAATTAAGGCCGATTTTTGAGTGAAAATTTTTTCGTGAATACAATACTTCCTTTTTTGTAAAAGGAAGTAAAAATAAAACGCTTACTTATGAGACAACTGGAATATTTTTACTTCCTTTACAAAAAAGGAAGTATTGTATTCGCGAAAAAAATTTCACTCAAAAATCGACCTTAATTTCCATTTTACTCACCCCCGAAAGAATGTTGAGTTTTCTTTTCGACTCGACCACACGTGGATAAAGGCTTAAGAACGTATAGACACGCGGAATATCCATTTTCACGATTCCCGAATTAATTACGAGTTTTCTCGTGACGTCTGTATGTACGTATGTATGTGTGTATGTGTGTATTTCGCATAACTCAAGAACGGTATGTCCTAGAAATTTGAAACGAAGACTTCTAGTGAGGTCTAGTTTTGCACCTCCCCTTTTGGTTGCATTTGCGTGTTTCTAAAGGGGTCTTTTGCCCCTTTTTGGGGGGAAATCATTGTTAATTTCGATGTAAACTCGAGTGGTGTTATCATTTGGCGGACATTTGGCGATATATCGTCAATGTTTTATTCGCCATGTTTTGTCGCCAACTTGACAACAAAGTTGGACTTTTTTTTTTTTTAAATCTGATTTCAATTTGGCCACTGTTGGGGATATTTAGAGAGTAAACTATTGAATGACATTAAAATTGCCAGTAATGGGGAAATGACATTAAATTGGAGTAAAAGGAAGTCATGTGATGCACACATCAGCCCGTTAGTTTTTAAAACTCGGTTAAAAGTTAATTATAATTACCTTGAAAAAGCTACTGAAAGCAGGTGAATTTCCCTTCTCCATAGATAACAACAATTTTATGTAACTTTTATGTTTACATTAAATAGTTAATAAAATAGAAGCCTTGAAAAATGCAATATTTAGCATTAATAAGAATGCTGTTCAATTTGACCAATTTTCAACCGCATGTAACTGCTAAAATAAAGCCAAAATATTTTCGATTCTTTTATACCGACATAAACAGGCAGGAACCTATATGGCAAATTTCATAAAAATCTGTTAACATGTGGCCACCAGTTTTTTTGTCATTTTTGCTCATTTTATATGGAACTACCCAGGTTTGAGTGTATGTTTTTTTTTCCTTAAACTCGTAGAAAAATAACTTACCATCTAATTCAATGATTAATGAGCAACAAGCTAAGCCGTTTTATTGTTTATTGTGGAGGAAGGGGGGGGGATAAGAAACGTTGTTATTAGAAGGTTGTTTGTTCCATTCAGTCTTCTGAGCTGTATTGAAAATTGTGAAGGTGCTTTATGTTATATTTAGTCCCAAAACATAATAATATTTTATAACAAAAGTATAAAAGATACGAATTTTCTTTAAATATTCCATTTTACAGCTTAGTTACAACAAATATTTTTAAAACTCTTCATTCTTAGCATATATCCTTCAGGTGAATGAACTTTTTACATTACATGAAATTTTCCGAAAAGATCCTCTCCTCATTTTTTTCACTCAAAAACGCAGTAGAAAATGTATTTTACAGATTACTCATGAATTCTTTAAATAAAAGGAGAAAAACTGTTTAAAATAATTATTTTTAACATAATTGAAAACGTAAAAATATTTCCAATAAAGACAAAATCATGCTCAATAACATTTATTCAACTAAACTTCTACATTTTTATCAATAACATCATAATTTCGTAATTATTTTTTAAACACTTCGGCTTACATTTCAAAATTAATTTTTTGTAAACCTTTTCCAAACTCAAAAATATTAGTTGAAAACAGCATCATAGATGAGCTTAATTAATTCCGCAATAATTTTGAAGATTTTATCCTCTTCTTGCTCGTTCACTAGCTCTTTGACATAGTTGCTAGCCATGTCTATAAACTGGGCTTTCTGGCATATAATCATGCTGTTGTAGTTTTTTCTAACAACGTCCTCCAAGAAAGTAGTACTGATTCCAGACACATTCAAGCCGGAGAAATCAACATCTAATCCATCCAAGTCGACGTCAAATTCAAAGTCATCCAACTTCATGATGGATTGATTAAAACTTGCTGATACATTAAGGAATGCCGTAGCATGTGACAAATTAGCAGCTGCTTCTCCCTCCATTGGAATAGGTATGGTGGGCATCATGGCTAATATAATTGAGCCACTGATGTTGACATCAACTGCAACGTCACTTAGATTCATTTTGGCGTATATAGACAATTTCTCGCTAGAGCAGCTTTCATTTTTGTAACTTTTTTGGACAGATAAATCCAGAAATTTAAAGTTGGTCAAGCCGTAGACAATAATCTAAAATAAAAACAAAATTTGCCATTAAGATTGCTACTTTCAAGTGTGACATGAGTATTTTATGTTAAAATTTATTGAAAGGAATGTTCAATACTTAAAAGAAATTGCTCTTTTTCTACATGTTATACAGTCAATCTCAAATAGAATAAATGACGTTTTTGAGACTGAAGTCAACCATTTTTTTGCTAAAGTAAAATTCGTAAAACAATAATAAGCGCCGACAGCAAACGATAAAACTGGCAACATATTCAGTAAAGGCAACGAAAGATAGTGATATTGAATTTTATGTTCTCACGAGAAATTGATCTCAGGGAATAGGAAAAAGAAATTAGTAAATTAAATAATAACAAGATAAACATGCACAAACAAAATCAGAAATTGGTAAAATAAAAGTAGATTTTTTTTTTCTATAATTCATTCTCTCGCTTGAGTTATTGAATTGAAAGGATCTTGGTCAATTAATATCCAAATAATTCTTTAACCCCAAAATTGCAATGTTTTCCCTTTTGTTTGCAATTTTTTTCTAGTTACTTTATGCTAAACACTTAGCTAATTGTAGTATGTATTTTATAAATATTTTACTTCAGTAAGTAACCTAATCATTTATATAGAATTTAGAATACTCTGGCTATTTTACAGTAATTTCTTGAGTATCTCTGAAATTTAAAATACATTTTTTTGGTCTTTCGGGGTAATAAGAGAAAAGAAATTCTACATCTTTACCACAGTTAGCTCGCTGCGACCTTTTGCAAAGCTCTTTTGCTGACACTTTTCTCAAACATTACTTTGCTAGTAGACTATTCAATATTTAAATTTGTGAGACAACGAAGAATTCAAATTTTGTGTTGGAATCATTTTTCAAAGGAAATTATTTCCCTAAATATCAGTTTGGGAACCTGATTAGTAGTTCCCTGTAGTAGTTCCAGATTAGTCAGTTGGCTTAAAGTGTCCTTTTGTGATGTAGCATTTCACAAGGATGGAATGATTTCACTGTAGCCTTTGAATATCACTAGTGCAACAGCTTTTTTTCTGTTTATTTCAGGAAATCTCCAAAATGGCATACCTGACTTCATTTTTCTAAGCATGTTGAGAATTTTAAAATATGGGTAAATATTATTAAATTTAGCATATTGCGTTGAAATAATAAAAAAATAATAATTTAATTAGAATAAGTACGAAATGGAAATATTTATGTGAGTGGAGCTATAAAAGTCATAACTGCATCTAAGCCTCCTTATTTTGCTGATGCAGTGCGTTCAAATTCATTTTAATATTATTTGCATCAACATGCTAGTAGTAATTAAATTTGATTCAATGCATTAATTCCTCCACTTTTAATATAAAAGAGTCATGGGAGCAGTGAGCAACGAATTAATGGTGTCTCACTGTTCCATCATTGAAAAATATGAACTCAATAGCTGCCATTCTCAGACAAAGAAAATTAACAACATCATTCTACTGCTAAAATGAAGGTTAGTAAATAGACTAATTTAAGATTAATAACACGAGTCTGTAAAGTTTATCTAACAGTTTAGAAATAGTGCAACAAACAATGGAGATATTTGACTTCGATGGGTTCAAACTATGATGACAAAGTTATTTTTCTTACATGATACTTGAAAGCAACCATTTTTGTACAATATAGTTTACAGTATGTCTACTTGACTTTCTAAACGTTTTACCAGGCTGGAAATAAACTAATAGAAAATAAATTGCTGTTCCACTCTTCTCCCTGTCTCACTGAACCCGCTCCTCCCCTACTGCAAAGCAGTAAGAGAGGAAAGGCAAAATTCAGTTAACATATGTTTAAGAAAAATTTAAAGCTATTAATACGATTAATTAAAAACAACTCAAAAAATAGCAAAAATGACTAAAATTCTGAGACATTGCAGTAACTTTTAATGTACCCTGGCCGTGTTGTAAGAACTAAGTATCCCTTTGAGAATTTTATAATATCCCAAATGTTTAATACTTGGAGAGATTTTCAATTTGAGTATGTAAACCTGAAAAACTAGTGAAACTACTACAGCAGATTTTCTAAATATGTTTAACATTCATCATCTGCATTAAACACCTAATTTTGAACTGTATTTCTAACACATCCGTCAAGATTGTCAACTTTTCGTTTTTCAACAGAAATTTAAAAACAAAAGCGTTCTAATGCTCTTCTACATCCATAAAACTATAGTAAAATTATAAGCGAGGACTTCTCAACAACATCCATAGTATTTTTTAAATAAACAAACGGGGAAAGTTAATAAAATTCGCAAATGGCTACAATCTCCTTACAACACGACATAGCATAAAAATAAGTAGACACTTGCTCCAGCTGACAGACACCGTGGCTGATTATACTAGATTAAATATATTCTTAACATTTTATTCGTAATGATGTAATTTTGGAAAGTTTTTAACACAATCACATATGTTATGTCATAATTTATAGACTTCACGGAAACCTGTAATATCAATTATTGTATTAATCTAATAAAAATAAATTCATCATTTTGTTTGGGTGAATCGCGCTGGTAGAAACAATAACAGTATAAAGATATTGATCAGAAAGAAATGAATATTAAAACAATGAAGCGTTACAAAATTACAAATATCAAAATTTAATTAAAATGCAAAAAATACAAAAAAAAATTAATTAAAAAAAAAACATTGAATGCACATCAAGCAAGGTGCCGGTGCGTGTTCAGGGGGAAGGCCAGACCTCTACGAAGCTCTTTTTACCATGCTAATGGGAATGTCCCAAAAACTTTTTTTTTTTTTTTTTTTTGGCAAAACTCGGGGGAAGAAAACTTATTTCTTTTTCCGACAGCCTCAAAAATAACTTTAATACGTTTATACATTTATTCAATACACCTCTACATATAAAAGTAGAATGTACACCTATAGGCTTTTAATAAATTTAACAGATGTATTTTTTTTTTTTTTTTCACAATTTTCCGTCATACATATTTAAATGATAGTAAATATCTCATAAATGGATACGTTTATATATATATATTAAAAAAATCATACTAAAAATTTACATTATTTATCAAGCAACACAACCTTACCCCTTTTTTAGATATGCTTGATTAAAACTGAAAAGATAAGAGGCGACTCACTTACCCCTTCTTATGGGGTAAAAGGAACACCCATCTGATTTTTTTTTAAACTATAATCGTTAAGAAAATTTAAAGTATCATTTTAGAAAATAATGATGGATTTTTGTTTATCAATAATGTTTAAGATAAAAATAAATAAATAAGTTTTATTTATTTCTTGTTTCAAAACTTTTGTGTAAAGTTTCATAAAAGAAGTGTTTCACAAAGGGGTGCCACTCATCTTAACTAACCCCTAATATATATATATATATATATATATATATATATATATATATATATATATATATAACTATCCTTTCATTGATCACACTCTAGAACCATTTGGATTCCGAACGAAGTTAACTAGCATAAAGTAAGTATAGAAGTTTTGTCTAAATGAAGAGAAAGAATTCCATATTTGCTTTGTCTTTGCTGTCTAAAAAAAAACTTTTTTTTTGCTCATGTATTTTTTGGAAGACACATTTGAGTTTTTAACAAATATTAGGCAGTTTCTAGAAGGGCTCTGATCTTAACAGCCCTCTCTGGTTTTGTGTCAACCTAATGGTTGATATTTTTTATTTGCAGTTCTATCTAATACAGCAAATCACAGCAAACAATTAGAAACAAAAGATCTAGTAGTAAGGTCAAATGAATAAAGATATTTCTCACATTAATCTATTTACTCGTAATTTTTAAAGACATATATAAAGTGTTTAATTGAGTAACCAACTTGAGGAAAACATTGTACAGTAGTACTTTCTTTAAGGGACACCTCTATTTAGGGAACATTTTTTCTGTTTCCAATCCCTTTAAATAGGGACCTCCATGGATTTGCCTCTGATTAAGGGCCCCTAAATTTAAGGGAAATCCACAGAAAAAAATTGCGTAAATTGGTTCAAAATGCATAAGAAATATTTAATTCATAGAAATATAGGTTCTTTTCTGTACAAAAATCAACTGATAAGTTTGTTTTGACATTAACATAAGAGGAAACAAATATGTATTTTAATATTATTGGTGAAATTAGCAATCAAGCTTTTTCCTCTCAGCAATTAATTCATATGGGTTCTGCTCTGATGTATAGTGCATTGCCCATGACAAACCATTGTTATATTGAATAGCATTGTAAATTACATGACCTCAAATAAATCATATAGCAAATTCCTTAAAAATAATTTCTCTAAGTTACAAAACTGTGATTCTACTAATTTTTTTAATTCAATTTCAATTTTTTAAATATTTTTTTTTAATTTGAATAATTCTGAATTTCATTCAGTGTGTTGAA
Source organism: Uloborus diversus (assembly GCF_026930045.1). Taxonomy (NCBI): domain Eukaryota; kingdom Metazoa; phylum Arthropoda; class Arachnida; order Araneae; family Uloboridae; genus Uloborus; species Uloborus diversus. The sequence goes on along the minus strand of NC_072740.1, from coordinate 10,423,995 downwards.
ATATGTTCAATATTTATTCTCAAATGACAATAGTTTATGTTTATTATGATATTGTACTGAGTTAAGTACCACGGCATGCATCAATTCATATACCTCCGAACAAGGGACACCTCTATTTAAGGGATAAAAACTAAAATCCCTTTAGTGTCCCTTATTGAGAAGTTCTACAGCATTTATTTAAGTTATTTAAGTATAGAAAAATACATTCATGTTGTTAGTAATTAGCAATAAAAATTTCTTACTCCTTCGATAGTGATATTTCCGACTCCAAAGCTCGATTCATTGAAGGAAAAACTCAAATCACGAAGTTTTAAGGGATTGGCCGATGGTACTTCGAGTGTTGCAATTCCATTTGATAGAATTCTTCTGGCAAGGTTTTCAATGAAACTTAAAACAGAGCTGGGGACTCCAACTACTTCATCCTCTGAAATATCTATTACCATGCCTTCTGTTTCATTACTTGAAATGCCTATATAAAATATGAAATATAGTATGAAATATAGTGTGTAATACAATTGGTCCAAAAAATTTTAGGTACCAGCAGTCTCCCATGTGACTAAAAAATATACCTTGGAGAGTAGTTTGTTAAGAACAGCATCCTTTCAGAAGTCATGTTACTCTGACTTTTTCTATAAATTTCGAGAAATAATTTGTATAGCACCAAAAAATATTTCGTGGTTCCAAAGATTTCGCCATTTTTTTTGTCCCTGTTGTGTTTACATATGCATATATGCGTAGGACAAATTTCCCGTTGTTTTCAGTGTTGCATGAAAAAATAATGATCCCAGTGAAGATTATGAATCCATTTATCATCTCTATAAAAATCATTTTTCACAAATAAGCAAATTTTTTGTAATTTTTTTTATTCAGCAATTGTCATCATCTGCAAAAGAAAATGCTTAAGTCGAGTATTTTAACTAATTTCAAAATTAAAAAATAATTTTGCTCTCATTCATTAAAAATTTAATGCTCTTATTAATAAATTTTAGTAATAATAAATTTGCTTCTTTTTGTCATAGGCACAGCGAAAGGTTTTTTTTTTTCAATCGAAAATGGTGAGCTCTGAGCATAACAGAGGGGACATCAAACAGATTTTGCTTTAAGAAAGTACATACAACTTTCGGGGAAGATAATTAAAATTTGACAAATCTATCATTTTAAGGAACAGTGCTAGATAAATTGACCTAAAATTGAAATAACATTATCATTTAACCTCCATAATTTAAGTAAATGCATATGTAACAAAGGGGAAAAATATGTTACCACTATTTGACAAGTAGGGTAATGTGGGGCAAAGTGAAATAGCGGGAAAAAGTAAAATGGTGAAACATTTACTCTACTTTTAGCGTCACCTATCTGGTAATATTTTAGCCATGTAGTAAAACATGTCGTCTATTGCAGTCAGATACAGGCAAGTTTCAAAAATTGATGCTCATATTGTAATATTTTATTGTAAGTAAAATTATTATTTTTGTTACTATAAAATCATAAAGCTCTTGTTATTAATATTTTAAATATTAATAAATATTAATTGAGGCCTTCTAATAGTAGGTGAAATATATATTTAGTTAGTATTAAGCTTATTTGTACTTTAAACATTTTGTACAATTAGTCACGTACATGCGGGGCAAAGTGGATGGGGCAAATTGAAATAGTTTATCTTGTCTACCCAATGATATACTAAATCACTTACGTGTTCATTTATTAATTAATTCATTTACATTCCTTCAGTTAGTAATTCACTTACTTATTCAATGCCCCGTAAAAAAAATAAGTGAAAAATTTCCCTTTTTTTTTTTTTTTTTTTTTGAAGGCGCAAATTTATTACCACAAATTAAAAATACTGTTTCAATGCAAATTTTATTATAAAATGAAATGGTCTCTCTTTATGTACTGTAATTTTTCAAAACAAATTTCCAATTAGTTCATTTGAAAAAGCTCAGTCCTCGTAACTATTTCACTTTGCCCCACATTCCCCTACTATAACTTATGCAAAGGTCATGAGCTTATAGAATAAGCTCATTTATTTTGCATTGAAAAGGGCTTTCTTGTAACGCCGAAACACGTGTTTGCAGTAATCTGTAATTTATACTTTTTGACGTTGTTATTTCTTTCATTACTACCCTAGGTCTATATTTTCTCATTTTATCTGATGCTGTATTTATTCCTTATGCTGATAACATGCAAAAGTAAACAGTTAAAGAAGTAAAAACGGCACAGCTTTGCATAAATGTAATGAAACTCTGAAGAAACTGCTGTCAACAAAATTTTACTTCCCATTTATGCATTCCTAGATTCCCTTCTAAGCAGTGCAGCAGGAGAGAATTTAAAAAAAAAAAATTGTTGTGAAGTGTAACAGAGATTACAGCGTTTTCCCTTTTGTTACACATTGATGTCTCCTCTAATACTGCTATATTTCTTCTAATTAGTAAAATCTTTACAAATTTACTAAGAAAATTTAATTCTACTAATTAATTTTATTTTCTATACCTCTATTTAAGTTTGAAGCTCTTTTATATGGTGAATAAAAAAAGAAAACTTATTTAAAAAATTGTAACAAAGAGGACAAATTAATTTCTGGAAAGTTTTTAAATTTTGAAAACTAAAAAGAATTATTTGTTTGAAGACAATCTCTGGAGACATATCATCAAAAACAATGTACCTTACTGTGTAAATTAAAATTTATGGAAAATCACTATATTTTAAAGTTTTTGAAACTTAAAAAAGCAGCATTTTTCAAGCGAGAAATCAAATTCAGAAATCTCTCTTATACATCATAAATTTGAAACTTAATTATGCATACCTCTCAAAAACAGCTATTCAATCCAGAATGTAAATACATTGCCTTCAAATTATGCCAAACACAGGGGTATTGCTTTAAGTTCACAAAATGACAATGTGGTTTTAGTTGGCAGGGAATGAGACAAAAAATATTAGTTTCCATGAGCCTCGTTAAGTTATTTAATGCTTCTGATACATGAATCTTATTTTTTGCTGTGATAATTTAACAGATTCTTTCAGTGGAATTCGTCTCATTCTTAAACTTGATTTTTTTCTCGCTACACAAATGCTTTTTATTTCTCTCTCTTTTTCCCCTTTAATTTAACAGAAAGTTTCACTACATAATGTGCACTAGCTCTCAGAGAATCTCATGTCAGGAAATAATTACAATTGAAAAAAAAAAAAAAAACATCATCAAAACAGTATCAAATAGCTTCTAAATAGGCTATTGTTCAAAATGTAAGTTAATGTTATTCTTTTTTTTTTTTTTTTTTGTAACATGATTGTTTTAAAATCTTTAAAACAGTTGGAAATACTTCTTCTATGTCAAATAATGAGGAAAAAAGGAAGTACAATGAAAATTCACAGTAAAATCTCATTACAGCGAATATCAAACCAACGAAATATCTGTTTCAACGAAACAAATTTTCAGTTTCATTTTATTTGCTATTACATTACTTGAATTTCATTGCAATGAAATTCCTGTAACAACAAACAAAATTTAAGGTCCCTTGAAGTTGATTGTAAGGAAGGTTCGTTGTTGAAGTTCGTTTTCTGTAATCCTATTTTGTTTAATTACAGCTTTTGATTTCTAAACATAAAATATTTCTATAATCAATGAAGAAATTGATATTATATATAAATATTGACAAATGATATCACTTGTTATAAATCAAAAGAAGACAGAAAATTAAACATCTATTTTTGATAATCGCTACGCACTATTAATTAAAACATACAAACACCGGAATTAAATTACATAAAAACTATTGAAACTTACTGAATTTAACGTAATTTACAGACAATAACAGTAAAAATACTCGAAAAGCCATCTTTTATGCTTTAAACTTCAAAATCTTGAAAATAGAAAAATCAGCGAACACTAAATACGAAGAACAGCAATGGCGCCGGTCCACGCCCCAAGCCTTTATATGGTTACGTCTAGTTTTAATAATCGCTACGCACTATTAATTAAAACATACAAACACCAGAATTAAAATACATAAAAACTATTGAAACTTACTGAATTGAACGTAATTTGCAGACAATAATAGTAAAAATGCTGCGTATGATCGAAAAGCCATCTTCTAAGCTTTTAACTACCAAAATTATCTTGAAAACAGGCAGCTTAGCAAACACTAAGTACAAAGAACAGCAATGGCGCCGGTCCACGCCTTACGCCTTTATATACTAGCTGCGTGGCAGAATTTCGTGCCTCTTCTTCTCCACGAATGTCGACAGATGTTTTTAACAAAAAAAAATGCTTTTGAATTATCAGCAAATTATTGTGGAAACTTTTAGATTCACTGAATTTAGAATAATTTTTATTCAAATTGAAATGCGTAAAGAGCTTTTTTTCTGTATAATTATTTCCATGTGGATTTATATCGTGATGTCCGCTCAAGGCTCAGCTGGATTTTTTGATCAAATTTAAACCAAAACCTGAGCAACATGATTTTACAGTATCAATTATTCTATTTTGGTAATTTTTCCGAGAAATACGCCAACTTTTGAGATGCTAATTTTTGAACTATCAAGATGTTCGAAGACTAAACTACGAGTATCTCGGTTTCTTTTAGTAATAAGTATAGATCCAGTTAAATTAGGCGGGCCATACTTCCTCAAATTTCGAATACAGTCCCCAAATATGTATTTTTTAGCTCTATGTCCCCAAAATTAGTGCTGGTTCTTAGGGACTCAAAAGTCCCTAAATTGAAACATTTACTTTTTTTGTCCCCAGATTTGAAAATTTGCCGCCGCGTTTGCAATGATCTAAAAATAACAATAGTTTCGAACATTCTCGGTATTTTTTGGTCGTAATTAAAGATCCAACTAAACTAGGGTGGTCGTATGTCCTCAAATTTCGGAAACTGTCCCCAAATGTGGTGCTACAACTAGTACTGGTATTTGGAACGCAATAGTCCCGAACTTTAAACATTTACATCTTTTTGTCCCAAGATTTGAAAATTAGCTGCTGCAGTTGCAATTTGGAACTGTTTTTTTTTTTTTTTTTTGGAGGCTTTACCGAATTCTACAAGTTATTAAATTTAATGCTCATTTAAAAATAAATCAGCTATTAAACAGTTAATCATATGGAGGTACTTATAAGCATACATTAATAACAAACCTTCGTTCCCATTCAATATTCAAACCGAACAAAGAGAGTCAAGTAAAATAAAAATCTATAAGTCTAAAATATAAGCAACGAGATAGCAATTTTAAAAATGAAGAAGTATAACAACCCAAAAAGTAAACTTACGTGCAATTGCCACAGGATTAAATGCAAGGAAAAAAAATTGACTTCAAAAAACAAAAAAAACAGGTCATTTGATTACGAGACAAAAAGTTTATCCAATAGAATTAGGTTCGACACACATAAGCACATTCCAGAACACAGATGAACACAACTTGATGCAAGCATTGGATGCACTAGCACAACGAGATGTTTATCTTGTCCATGGTTATTGCAAAATTCCATCGTGAAGGGAACCACAAAGATCCAGAAATAGTAAATGCAACATGCCGTTGAGTTTTTTACAGATTAAAAAGCCTTATGCAAAAGACTCCTTTAAAGAACTTAATGTTTCTAAAAAGCCTTGGAATTAACTTACTGGAAACAATAGTAGTTTACAATTGACAAACAAAACTTTTGATTCCGGAGTAGGATACTAGCAAGCATTGAGATTGGGAAAAGCAACCTCTAAACCACCCTGATTTAAATTACTTCTGTCTGTGAAAAAGACGTCTGAAAGCTTGGAACCGAAGTTCAGAAATTTCTGTGTCTTACCAAACAGGCCTCCGTAAAGGGACTTGCTTCTCATAGGCTGTGCGTGAAGTGTTAAATAACATATATTACCACCTAACTTTTCCCCTCCTAACCTTGACCCGTCAGATCATTCGAAAAAGAATGACAGATTTATATGATATTCATTGCTTTTTTCTCTTTTTTTTTCAATTCAAAGCAGCGAAATATTAATGAACTGCTTCTTAGTGTTTATCGCGTCAGTGAATCGCTTACAATTTGTAACTTCAATTTTTGGCACTTCAAACATTTCTAAGTCACCTGAGTGGAAGTTAATGCTTCGGTACTGGTTTGAAGAAAAAATTGTCTGTTCTTTACTGCCTTTTACAAAAAAGGAAGTATTGTAATCGCGAAAAAAATTTCACTCAAAAATCGACCTTAATTTCCATTCTACTCACCCCCGAATGAATATTGAGTTTTCTTCTCGACTCCACCACACGTGGATAAGTGCCTAAGAACGTATGGACACGCGAAATATCCATAATGACGATTCTCGAGTTAATTACAACGAATTTTCTCGTGACGTCTGTATGTACGTATGTATGTGCGGATGTGCGTAGTATGTCGCATAATTTAAGAACGGTAAGTCCTAGAAAGTTGAAATTTGGTACGTAGACTCCTAGTGGGGTCTAGTTGTGCACTGCCCCTTTTGGTTGCATTCGGGTGTTTCTAAAGGGGTCTTTCCCCTCTTTTTGGGGAGAAATCATTGTTAATTTCGATGTAAACTCAAGTGGTGTTATAATTTGGCGGACACTTGGCGATATCTCGCCAGTCTTTTGGTGACCAAGTTTTGTCGCCTATTTGGCCACAAATTTGGCGATTTTTTTTATTTCTTAATTTGCTTCAGTTTGGCCACTGATGGTGGTATTTAGAGAGTAAACTATTGAATGACATTAAAATTGCCAGGAATGGGGATATGACATTAAATTGGAGTAAAAGGAAGTCATGTGATGCAAACATCAGGTCGTTTTTTTTTTGAAAAGCTTGATAGTATATAAATCAAATAAAATATGTGTTAAATGTATAAAATCTAGCTATATAAATTGAAGGGTTCGGGGGCAAGCATGTGATATGCCACATGAGTTTTTTTCCGGTAGGCCAATTTCCAACATTTGAAAAATTTCACAAATATTTTTTATAGATATTATATATTCTATATTCTGCGATTCTTCAACCAGATAAATTTTTCTGACAATGACATAATCCATTGTCATATTTATTTTAATTATCAAAGCAGCATTTAGAACAACACACTCATTTTTTCAAAAGTGTGGCTTATCACGTTCTGGACCCGAGTCCTTCAATTAAAATATGTTACATAAATCAAACACTTAAAGTGGGTTTCAATGAGTGTGCAATTTACATATTTATCTATCACCCTTACAGGTGTGAAATTTGGCATGCATGTATTCCTAAAAGCGATCCAATGCAGTCCAAACTAGCTATTTTGAAATGTAATCTTTTATTATTATTATTTAATAAAGTTTTTTTTCTCTAAGACTTTTTGAGCTCATTTTGCTGTGGCATAGTTTCTTACGATAACATTAAAACTTTCATTCGCCATAAAAATACAAAAATTGTTATTAAAATAATATTTGGTAGTTTCAAAAGTTCTAAATTTTTGGAAAATTCTGAAAGACGAGCTGATGTGTGTATCACATGACTTCCTTTTACTCCAATTTAATGTCATTTTCCCATTATTGGCAATTTTAATGTGATTTAATAGTTTACTCTCTAAATATCACCAACAGTGGCCAAGTCGGAACCAAATTTAAAAAAAAAAAAACTCCAAACTTGTCAGCAAGTTGGCGACGACCAAAGGCGAATATTTGAATAAATATTTTTCGGATACATGCGGAGGATATAGAGACAACTTTTTATCAACTTGAAATTTCAAAAAAAAAAAAAAAAACCCGAGCTGATAAGTGCATTACATGACTTTCTTTTACTCCAGTTTAATGTCATTTTCCCATTTTAGGCATTTTTAATGTGATTTAATAGTTTACTCTCTAAATATCACCAACAGTGGCCAAATCGAAACCAGATTAAAAAAAAAAAAAACTCCAAACTTATCACCAAGTTGGCGACGACCAAAGGCGAATATTTGAATAAATATTTTTCGGATACATGCGGAGGATATAGAGACAACTTTTTATCAACTTGAAATTTCAAAAAAAAAAAAAAAACCGAGCTGATGTGTGCATTACATGACTTTCTTTTACTCCAGTTTAATGTCATTTTCCCATTTTAGGCATTTTTAATGTGATTTAATAGTTTACTCTCTAAATATCACCAACAGTGGCCAAATCGAAACCAGATTTAAAAAAAAAAAAACTCCAAACTTATCACCAAGTTGGCGACGACCAAAGGCGAATATTTGAATAAATATTTTTCGGATACATGCGGAGGATATAGAGACAACTTTTTATCAACTTGAAATTTCAAAAAAAAAAAAAAAACCGAGCTGATGTGTGCATTACATGACTTTCTTTTACTCCAGTTTAATGTCATTTTCCCATTTTAGGCATTTTTAATGTGATTTAATAGTTTACTCTCTAAATATCACCAACAGTGGCCAAATCGAAACCAGATTTTAAAAAAAAAAACTCCAAACTTATCACCAAGTTGGCGACGACCAAAGGCGAATATTTGAATAAATATTTTTCGGATACATGCGGAGGATATAGAGACAACTTTTTATCAACTTGAAATTTCAAAAAAAAAAAAAACCGAGCTGATGTGTGCATTACATGACTTTCTTTTACTCCAGTTTAATGTCATTTTCCCATTTTTGGCATTTTTAATGTGATTTAATAGTTTACTCTCTAAATATCACCAACAGTGGCCAAATCGAAACCAGATTAAAAAAAAAAACTCCAAACTTATCACCAAGTTGGCGACGACCAAAGGCGAATATTTGAATAAATATTTTTCGGATACGTGCGGAGGATATAGAGACAACTTTTTATCAACTTGAAATTTAAAAAAAAAAAAAAAAAACCGAGCTGATGTGTGCATTACATGACTTTCTTTTACTCCAGTTTAATGTCATTTTCCCATTTTAGGCATTTTTAATGTGATTTAATAGTTTACTCTCTAAATATCACCAACAGTGGCCAAATCGAAACCAGATTAAAAAAAAAAAAAAAAAAACTCCAAACTTATCACCAAGTTGGCGACGACCAAAGGCGAATATTTGAATAAATATTTTTCGGATACATGCGGAGGATATAGAGACAACTTTTTATCAACTTGAAATTTCAAAAAAAAAAAAAAACCGAGCTGATGTGTGCATTACATGACTTTCTTTTACTCCAGTTTAATGTCATTTTCCCATTTTAGGCATTTTTAATGTGATTTAATAGTTTACTCTCTAAATATCACCAACAGTGGCCAAATCGAAACCAGATTTAAAAAAAAAAACTCCAAACTTATCACCAAGTTGGCGACGACCAAAGGCGAATATTTGAATAAATATTTTTCGGATACATGCGGAGGATATAGAGACAACTTTTTATCAACTTGAAATTTCAAAAAAAAAAAAAAAAAAAACCGAGCTGATGTGTGCATTACATGACTTTCTTTTACTCCAGTTTAATGTCATTTTCCCATTTTAGGCATTTTTAATGTGATTTAATAGTTTACTCTCTAAATATCACCAACAGTGGCCAAATCGAAACCAGATTTAAAAAAAAAAAACTCCAAACTTATCACCAAGTTGGCGACGACCAAAGGCGAATATTTGAATAAATATTTTTCGGATACATGCGGAGGATATAGAGACAACTTTTTATCAACTTGAAATTTCAAAAAAAAAAAAAACCGAGCTGATGTGTGCATTACATGACTTTCTTTTACTCCAGTTTAATGTCATTTTCCCATTTTTGGCATTTTTAATGTGATTTAATAGTTTACTCTCTAAATATCACCAACAGTGGCCAAATCGAAACCAGATTAAAAAAAAAAACTCCAAACTTATCACCAAGTTGGCGACGACCAAAGGCGAATATTTGAATAAATATTTTTCGGATACGTGCGGAGGATATAGAGACAACTTTTTATCAACTTGAAATTTAAAAAAAAAAAAAAAAAAACCGAGCTGATGTGTGCATTACATGACTTTCTTTTACTCCAGTTTAATGTCATTTTCCCATTTTAGGCATTTTTAATGTGATTTAATAGTTTACTCTCTAAATATCACCAACAGTGGCCAAATCGAAACCAGATTTAAAAAAAAAAAAAAAACTCCAAACTTATCACCAAGTTGGCGACGACCAAAGGCGAATATTTGAATAAATATTTTTCGGATACATGCGGAGGATATAGAGACAACTTTTTATCAACTTGAAATTTCAAAAAAAAAAAAAAAACCGAGCTGATGTGTGCATTACATGACTTTCTTTTACTCCAGTTTAATGTCATTTTCCCATTTTTGGCATTTTTAATGTGATTTAATAGTTTACTCTCTAAATATCACCAACAGTGGCCAAATCGAAACCAGATTTAAAAAAAAAAAAAAAACTCCAAACTTATCACCAAGTTGGCGACGACCAAAGGCGAATATTTGAATAAATATATTTCGGATACATGCGGAGGATATAGAGACAACTTTTTATCAACTTGAAATTTCAAAAAAAAAAAAAAAAAACCGAGCTGATGTGTGCATTACATGACTTTCTTTTACTCCAGTTTAATGTCATTTTCCCATTTTTGGCATTTTTAATGTGATTTAATAGTTTACTCTCTAAATATCACCAACAGTGGCCAAATCGAAACCAGATTAAAAAAAAAAAAAAACTCCAAACTTATCACCAAGTTGGCGACGACCAAAGGCGAATATTTGAATAAATATTTTTCGGATACATGCGGAGGATATAGAGACAACTTTTTATCAACTTGAAATTTCAAAAAAAAAAAACCGTGCTGATGTGTGCATTACATGACTTTCTTTTACTCCAGTTTAATGTCATTTTCCCATTTTTGACATTTTTAATGTGATTCAGTTGTTTACTCTCTAAATATCACCAACAGTAAGCAAATTGAAACCAGGCGACAAAACTTGACGACCAAAATACTGGCGATATATCGCCAAGTGTCCGCCAAATTATAACACCACTTGAGTTTAAATCGAAATTAACAATGATTTCCCCACAAAAAAGAGGCAAAAGACCCCCTTAAGAACATCCGAATGCATCCAAAAGGGAAGGTGCACAACGAGACCCCACTAGGAGTGAACGTACCAAATTTAAACTTTCTAGGACATCCCGTTTTTGAGTTATGCGAGATACATACACACATACACACACACGCACATACGCATATACATACGTACATACAGACGTCACGAGAAAACTTGTTGTAATTAGTTTGGGGATCGTCAAAATGGATATTTCGGGTGTCTGTACGTTCCTACGCATATATTTACGTGTGGTCGGGTTGAAAAATAAACTCAACATTCATTCGGGGGTGAACAAAATTGAAATTAAGGCCGATTTTTAAGTGAAATTTTTTTCGCGAATACAATACTTCCTTTTTTGTAAAAGGAAGTAAAAATAAAAAATTTTGTGTGCACTTTGCTCCACCAATGGCACCTTTTCCGCACTACCCATCATCGAAATAAAAAAAGCGCTGTTTTTCGGCCTACCATAAGGGATAAGTGCCTAAGAACATATAGACACGCGAAATAGCCATTTTGACGATTCCCGAGTTAAGTACAACGAGTTTTCTCGTGACGTCTGTATGTACGTACGTGCGTCTGTGCGTATGTATGTCGCATAACTCAAGAACGGTATGTCTTATAAAGTTTAAATTTGGTACGTAGACTCCTAGTGGGATCTAGATGCGCACCATGTTGCATTGTTGTTGCTTGGTTGCATTCGGTTGTTTCTAAAGGGGTCTTTTGCCCCTTTTTAGTGGGAAATCATTGTTAATTTCGATGTAAACTCAAGTTATGTTATAATTTGGCGGACACTTGGCGATACATCACCAGTCTTTTGGTTGCCAAATTTTGCCTCCATCTTGGCGACAAATTTGGCGATTTTTTTTTTTTTAAATCTGATTTTAATTTGGCCACTGTTGGTGATATTTAGAGAGTAAACTATTGAATGACATTAAAATTGCCAATAATTGGGAAATGACATGAAATTGGAGCAAAAGGAAGTCATGTGATGCACACATCAGCTCGTTTAAATTATAACACCACTTGAGTTTGGATTGAAATTTACAATGATTTTCACCCAAAAAGGACTGAAATCGATTCGGAACATCCGAATGCAACCAAAAGGGATGGTGCACAACTAGACCCCACTAGGAGTCTACGTACCAAGTTTCAACTTTCTAGGACATACCGTTTTAGAGTTATGCGAGGTATATACGCACATACGGACGTCACGAGAAAACTCGTTGTAATTAACGCATGGATCGTCAAAATGGATATTTTGGGTGTCTAATGTCTATACGTTCTTAGACTTTTATCGACGTGTGGTCGGGTTGAAAAAAAAACTCAATATTCATTCGAGGACGAGCAAATTGGAAATTAAGGCCAATTTTTAGGTGAAAATTTTTTCGTGAATACAATATTTCCTTTACTTTGTAAAAGAAATTAAAAACTGTGTCAAAGAGTAACTTTATTGCATTTTTTCAAAAGTAGAAGCCATTATACCATAAAATTTAAAGAATGATTACAAAAGTAATGCAGGAAGAAAAGATAAAAATTCAGTAGTATTTCGTAACTATAACTATCTTACAAGTTCATTAATTAAATGGCTTTAAAAAGCAGTGATTTGAAACTCTTAAAAATATTTTTTGCATGCAAACCAATTTATTTTAATTGCAAATTAGCTGTTTAGCGTAAATTTTATATTATGCATTTTCAAGTAAATTGGACTGAATAATAAAATGAGAATAATAACACGACGCTATAAAAATAAATAAAAGCAATTATTTTGCGAAATGTTAAAAAATATATATATATCCATTTTTTTAAACAACTTCCAAAACAATTTCAAATTTTTGACATTTATTTTACCAATGTATTGTTTCATTGCTGATTATTCCTTTTGACGACCATTAAAAAGCACTAATAATAATAATAATGACGTCTTTCAATAATCTTTGATACATAAAATGATTTATTTAAACGAGTAAGAAGACAAGAATACAAAATGTAACATATTTTCCTCATTATTATGAAGGTTTTCAATTGTGTTGTACAGTTATAAATATTTCTTTGTTAAAAGCAATAACTTTTTCTTTTTCTTAGGAGGAAATAAATACCACATTCACTTTTTACTCGACTGATTAGATATATTTGCTCAAATGGTGGCCCATTAAAACAAAAGAGATCAACGAAAGATCTGCAAACAAATTTGAGAATAAAATTTGTTAACAATGAATTATATGCACTTGGAAAAAAAACTCTTGAAAAAATAATGAGTTTAAACTAGCAACTGGGACTGAATGCACAGTCAAACAAAATGTAGTTAACTTCAGGGGAAAAACTCCTAAAGTACAAAAGGTCGTTTGCACTCTATTATTGGAAATGCTTTTAATAGTTGAGTTTTATCATTAAATGCCTCATTCTTGTGGCGATTACAATTTTATGCCTTCATTTACGTTATTGGTAACGATTTCACGGTTGCCAAAAAAAAAAAATAGAAAGCTCAGTGGTTTAAAATGTTTTATCTGTTGCCAATTTTTATTTGTTAACGAAAAAATACTTGTGACTTTGGTAAGCATGGTTTTTAAAACAATTTTGAATTTTCCCTCTTGATTCTGCTTTTGCGACCAACAAACTTTTGCTGTTGTGATTACCTTTCTTTTTTCGTATTTTCTCACGTTATCTAGAACAAAAATTAAATACATTTGAATTTTATGTGTGTTTTTTTAATTTAATGTGTGTTCCTCGCGAGTTTTATTTTAAGATGAAGTGAGGCAGCCAGGTTTGAGGTTTTTTAGATTTTTAATTTAATATTAGTAGTTATAACTCGGTATATATTCAACCCCCGATGCAAACAGAAAGGGGGCAATAAATTTGAAGTGTTTTTGTATCTGTTTGAGTATTTTTGTACCTGTCTGGGACAACCTTGCTCCAGAACGGATGAGCCGATTTTGAGCTTCTTTTTGTTCAAAAAGGGACTGGTTTAAGAGTGTTTTTAACTACGTTTCATTTTTGTAGGACTTTCATTACCAGAAATATTCAAAATTTTGGTAGTGGAAACTTACTCGCATATTTAAGCTATAGTAACCAATATTTAAAAAAAAAAACGAATTTTTCCGTTTATGCTGAAATTTGTTGGAAAGTTCCAACTTATATATAGGAATTGAATTATAATTTTTTTAAGTGAATTTTGTGACACAACTCTAAGCATTTATTCACCTGATAGGTAAAGTTTTCATTGACAGCAGACAACTAGAAAAGCTTAATTATATAAAAAAAATTATATTAATTTGAATTTTTGGCATCTTGAATTCAAATTATGTTTTTCGCAATCACGAACGTGTGTATGCGCGTGTATGTTTGTGTAGGCGCATGTGTTTGTGTAGGCACATGTGTGTGCGTGCGTGTGTGTGTGAATGTATGTATGCATGTGTGTGAGTGAGTGTTGTGTACGCGCGTGTGCGTGTAGGCGTTCGTGTGTGTGTGTGTAAGCGTTCGTGTGTGTGTGTAAGCGTTCGTGTGTGTGTGTAAGCGTTCGTGTGTGTGTGTAAGCGTTCGTGTGTGTGTGTGTAAGCATTCGTGTGTGTGTGTGTAAGCGTTCGTGTGTGTGTGTATGTAGGCACGTGTGTTTGTGTCTGTGTGCAGGCATGAGTGTGTGTAGGAGTGTGTGTATGTGTAGGTGTGTGCGTGTGTAGGTGTGTGTACGTATGCGTGCGTATGTAGGATATGGACGCAACCTGGACACTGTTTTCGCAAGAGGCGCAGCATCGTGAGGCAGCCGGTCGACGGTGGTGCTGCAGAGGGTGCTGGCGGGAAAATAAAATCAGCGTAACATCAAAAACAGTCAAGTGAGAACAATAAGCAATCGTGATTGCTCAAACATTAACTATTTCCAGTTTCAATAAGCAAGGATTTCAAGACAATTTTCTATTTTTCTTCTAGCTTCTGCTTTTGCGTCGATTAAAACTTAACAGTTTTGATTATCTTTCCTTTTACATGTTTCCGCGCAATCAAGAAGGATTTTAAATGTATTTAAATTTTATACATGTTCTAACTCATGAGAATCTTCTTTATACGACGTCGACTCTCTGGGTCAGAGTATCTTATATTACGTAATTGGAAACTCATATTATTTTCGGCTTTTTTTCGTATTGCCTTTTCAACATTAGTCCTTCCACAATTTCTTTTAAGGTCAAACATATTACAATTACACTATGCAGAAAAAATACCTTTAAATGCTTATGACATAATTCCAGCTGATTATTAAATAAAATTAACCCTGAATCCAAATATGTGAATTGTTTTCCTCCTACACGTCCTACTTTTTGAAAATGGTGCCCCCCACCTTTTTTTTTAGTTTTCGACAGTTTAATAGCCATTATTTTTATTTAGAGGGGAAGGGAGCGTTATATGAGCCATTAACAAGCTAGAGGGAGAGGGGCTAGAGAAGTGCTATGTTCAAAATCATGAAGATTTAGGCCAAGTCGGGAGACTCAGGGGAGTATTAACCCTTGAAATATTTCAGAAAGCTTCAAAAATGAACGTTTTTTTCTAGGGGTTTGTTTTGTAATTTTTCACTTGTTTTTCAGCGTAAAACCAAAGTATAGGAGTCACTCCTATGAGCCGCATGTCCGAAAATATTTTCACGTAGTAAAAAAAAAAAATTTTTATTTTGCATAGTCAAGAGGCGCATCGCAGACATTCAGTAAGGAACCTTCCCGTATTATTCAACTTACGCTTATCAGATATACATAGTTATGATCAAAAATGAACTTAGGTATGTTTATAAAGTAGCATTTATTTTTTAGGGATACATTTATATAAGTATACATTTATATTTTTAGGGATGCACCGGTTCCATTGTTTATTACTTCTTTATATAGTGGGAAACAATGGGAGCAGTGTACCCCTACAAATATAAATATACATTAATGCTCTTTTGATCATACCTAAGATCATTTTTAATCATAATTATGTCTGGGAATTCAAGTTTAATAATACGGGAAAGTTCTTTACTGAAGATCTGCGATGCGACTCTGACTATGCAAAATAAGATGCTTCCAATATTTTTTTAAAAAACAATTTTACAATGCAAAATTTTTTTCTTGAATAAGGCTCATAGGAGTATGCCAAAACATAAGCAAAAAAATTGTAAAACAAACTTTAAGAAACAAAGATTGGTTTTGATGATTTTTTAAATATTTTAGAGGGAGAATACCACCATGAACCTCCCGACGAACATTTGAATTTTGCATGTCAGAAGAGTGTTAACGGCTAAAGTACTGCTCCCTTCCCCTCCAAATGAAAATTCTGGCTATGAAACTGTTAAAAACTGAAAAAAATCCAGGAGGCTCCAATTTCGAAAAGTGGGATGTGTAGGGAAACGGTGGTCTTATTTGGATTCAGGTTGCCATTTTACATAAGAAACAGCAATAATTATGTCAGAAGCATTTTCAAGGATTTTATTTATTTATTTTTTTTTTTTATTTATTCATTTTATTTTTTTATTTATTTTTTATTTATTTATTTTATTTATTTATTTATTTTATTTATTTTTATTTATTTATTTATTTATTTATTTATTTTTTGACGCACAGTGTTAGTAGAACTGAAGCGTAATCTGCATTGATTTATAGTTGCCATAAATGAATATTATGCTAATGTTATGCTATGGTATACAAGAGTAAAAGAAAATGTTCTAAGAGAAGAAAAATGAAGATTGGAGAAGCTTTATATTTGCCACATAACTTTACCATGCTTGTGGTTTTGTCCTTATACATATGAGGCAATGAGAAGCAAAGGGGTGTAAGTGGATATTTTCAAGTTTTGAGTGAAACGCGTTTAAAAATAAGGTCTTAGGATTGGATTTTATTTCATTGATTGGATGGAGTTCATTGATTTTTTTTCTCAACCATGCTGTATAGTGACACCTACCAGAGCTACTAGTACTATCCCTTGCCCCAATACAAAGGAGAGGTTCACCTACCATTGTATTAGTTATTTTCAAATTTTTAATTTTGTCACTTACATCCCTTTGCTTCTCACTGCCTCACATATTCGTGAGCCTGTTTTTCAATTTGCATTGTTTTAAAATTTACTGAAATAAATTTTAACACTAATAAAAGGAATACTACACTTAATTTATCATTTTTATAAAAAGTCTAGCAAAAATTCATGGCGTTGCCTGGGTCAGTAATAATTAGAAGAAACAATCGCTCCTTTCATTTGTTTTCTGTTTAAACTGGAAGAATTCAAAACACGCCGTTTTGGCGTGATTAAAAATCGAGCTTTTACCTTACCCATAAAACTAAAATAACAATAAGTATAAAGAACAAAATAGTATTCATTCAGAAACGAAAGTACGACATTTAAGCATATGCAAATTTGAAGAATTTCCAAAATATGAAATTAAACTTCACTTGTTTAAAAAGGTTTATTCGTTTTTTTTTTCTTTTTTTTGAACATAGAGTCTAAAACCTTCTCTATATGGCTACTGAAGTACAAACTTTTTTAAGAATTAGCCCCCCGGTAATCCCCCTACACTTGTATTAGTTAGTTTGGGAAATTACAATTGTTGTAAGTTCTTAGTGTGATTTAAAATGTTTCTAAATTTGCAGAGTAATCGATTTTTGATACCTTGGATAATGCACCTCCTCCCTACGTTGTAAAACTGTCTGTTACTAATTTTCGTCAAAAAGATATTGTCGCGAAATGCAGAGTACAAACTGTTTTAAGAATTAGCCCTCCGTAATCCCCCTATACTTCTATTTGTTAGTTTGGGAAATTACAATTGTTGTGGGTTCTTAGTGTGATCTAAAATGTTACCAAATTTGCAGTAATCGATTTTGGATACCTTGGATAATGCTCCTCCTCTCTACGTTGTAAAACTGTCTGTTACTAATTTTCGTCAAAAAGATATTGTCGCCAAATTCAAAGTACAAACTTTTAAGAATCAGCCCTCCGTAATCCCCCTATACTTGTATTAGTTAGTTTGGGAAATTACAATTGTTGTGGGTTCTTAGTGTGATTTAAAATGTTACCAAATTTGCAGTAATCGATTTTGGATACCTTGGATAATGCTTCTCCTCCCTACGTTGTAAAACTGTCTGTACTAATTTTCATCAAAAAGATATTGTCGCCAAATGTTGAGATACTTTTGGTGACCATAAAATGAAGCTTAACATTTTCATCCGAAATGTGTCCAAAATAAGTAGTAAAATCTGGCGATTGTTTGAAATTGGGCAAAAAGACAAATTAATGGAAGTTTTTGTGCTGTTAATGGATTTGCCTATTGTAGTTGGCTGATTATTGCACATATTAACGCAAGTTTTAAAGATCCTTCTAGTGGTGATATTTTGCTTTCATGGTGAAAGCCGAGAAACATTATTAAGTGGTATCTGGCTTTATAAATAACGCCAGTTGAAAAAATTGCCAAATGCCTCAGCTACTGAAATCTTTCTGCAAAACGTTTGGCGAGATTCCTGTTGGTAGATTGGATGATGAGTAAATGTCCAATAAGCACAAAAAAAAAGAAAAAAAAACAGTAGGGGAAGGTCGGGTAGTATCGGACACCTAAGCTATTTCAATCATAACATTTTTTGTTTTATTTGTAAAGAATTAGTTTTTACACTAAATTATGCTGTACTAAGTTACCTAACATAAATTGTAAACTTTGGTTAAAAAAACATGGAGTCGTATTTTTTAGACAAATTTTTGTCAAACTCTATTTTTGGACAATTTTAAATTTTAGAGGATTGTATCGGACAAAACATTAAAATGTTGAAATAAAAACAAATAGTTCAGAAATAACATTTTAATGTGCAAAAAAATGAAACGAACTAAGAGTTGGTTACTTAGAATAGTATACAAGTCTAAAAATGAAAATAAGTAATACTTTTTTATAAAAGTTGAAAAATATAGCCTATGATATGTTTAGGCCTAATTGAAACAAATTCATTTTAAACTTAGGAACAAAAATCACATGTGTAGTAAAGACTGTCCGGTTGTAACTCAGTACATTTTTCTTGTTCCCAACCCTTACGTTTGGTATTGGATCCAATCTTCTTCAAATGTCTCATTACAAATTATGCAGTGAGTCAGCTCTTCGTTTTCCTGCGGCTCATCATCATACTTTAACTTTCTTTTAGTGTTTTCTTTGTTTTTCATTTTAGGTTGAACTATTTTTTGTTTCTTTAGTTTGGGTTTTTCTCCTTTCTCTATCTCTCTCTTTTTTTTTTATTTGTCGCTTCTCTTCTCTCAATCTTTTTTTCTCCTCTGCTAAATTTTAAAACTTTTTCCAACAAGTCCAACTTTTTCAATGGCTTCTTTCATATTTGTTTCATCCCATTTATGTCGTGAGTTTTCCATTTCAACCTGTTGGACAAAGAACAACACCGTCTGTATTTTATTTTGGTGCCAGTAACTTTGTCCGATACAACCCGAAATTGGTTTGTCTGATACAACCCGACTGAAAAGCTACAGTTGTTTAATCACCACTAGGTTCTTACTTAAGCTATACACTTTTATAGCTCATAATACTTAGATTAATATACTATCAGTCTAAAGGTATAACAATAAAACAATATAACTTACTCTATGTGTAAATATATGCCCCAGAAGTTTAGTTCGTGCACTGCAATTCTCTCAACAAACAGACAACTAGCTTTGCACACCAGAACGAACGGTTGATTTGAACCAATATGGCGTCTGTGGCTTTCTTCCCCAATACGGCATACTATGTTGACCCAGCACGTGCTGCCCCTGGCGGCGGAATTAAGAAGCAGCCCTTGTCCGATACTACCCACTGTCCGATACTAAACGACCTTCCCCTAATTGCATTAAAGTTCCATCAAAATGAAAAATAATCAGCCAAATCCATTTATTTTTTTGCCAGTCTTGTGTAAAAACGTAACTTTAAGATTTAACTTGAAAAAAGCCTTAAACAGTCAAACGAAAAGCAAAAATATTAAACAATACAACAACGCTAGCTATCGCCACGGAGTTGAGATGATACAAATTATTGAATTGGGTTGATGAAAGCTTACGAACATGAAACTAAATAGCTTATAATTCGTATTTAATTTAACTCAGAAATTTAGAACAGATGCCATATTCAGCAAACAAATCAGCGCTTTCTATGGATATACAATGTTAATATGTGTGCAAGTATTTTTTCACCCCCGTATAAGGTAATTTATGTGAAAATTGTGTCTTAAATTTGAATTAAAAAAAAAACTATCAATCGGATTTTTTCGAACTATTCTATAAACCCTTCCAGTACTAAAAAGAACAAACGGTGAAAGTTTCAATCAGATCTGCCTGGTAGTTTCTTAGATCTTACGGAACACGCACACACATTTACCAACATCTATTTATATGCATATATAGATTAAGCGTAGTTGTTAAGTTATTTAAGTTCAATTAAGATTTTGAAATTGTAGAGATCGTTTTAAGAAATGAATTGCTTGGAAAAGTATCATGAAATATTTATGCCTTTAAAAAAATTTTAAATGAAATCAAGAAAGAAATTATTCCTAAATTAATGATAAAGCTTAAAATTCCTCGAGGTTTTTTTTTTTTTTTTTTTTTTGAAGTACACAAGGTATTTCAAGAAAAAAAATTTATTTGACAAAGTGTTATTTAATTTATTAATTTAAACTGCGTATTTTAAAATTGCATGAATGATTTCAAGAAGGGAATTATTTAAAAAGTGTCATGCAATTTCCTGACTTATCGAAACATTGATTTTTTTTTCAAAAAACATTGTAGTGCCTTTAAATATATACAAAACGAACAACTTCGAACGTCTTATAACTTGCATGCGACCGTTGAAAAACTGAAACTGCAAAAAATAAAAAGTATTAGCATATATTTTAAGAATTTTAAGAGACGTTTATGTGAGAGATAAATTAAGAAACTTCTTAATTTATGCAATTCAATGTTAAAGTATTTGAAAATATAAATTACTTTTGACAGCGGTTGATACATAGCTCAGAGAACTTCAACAAAGTCGCTTATCTTTCGTAATATTTTCCCGTAATATATAAGAGTAAGATCAATATTCCTTATTTTTGCTTCTGAAATGTTATGAATAATTCAGGGACGGCTGAAAAGATATCACTAACCATCAACAAAGCCGTCAAGATGATAAGGTAAGTAGGTTTTGTTGCGAAACGTATGCCAAAAATGCAAAAGGTTTAAAGAAACGAGCGGATCTCGAAATTAATTTTTTTCTCTACCTTGCATTGGTGAAAAATATGTTCAATTTTTATGGCATTGTTTATCTTGAGAATTTTTGTTTAAACAATTTAAATGATAAATGCTTACTGGTATCAATTTTTGGTGAAGTGTTATAGCTAGTAACAGTTCATTGCAAAGAAAAAAATCTTTGAAACGTTAAAAAAAAATGTGAACGATGTTTTCGGTATCCACTAAGGTGAGTCATTACTTTTCTAATATTTGACATCAAGATGGGACGGAAAAAGGCGAAAATGTTTTTTTTTTTTTTTTTTTTTTTTTGTAACATCACAGAAAAACTTTGCAGTGATGTAATTTGAAAGACTGAAAAGATTTGCACATTTTAGACCAAACATGTCACACATGGAACAATTTTCTTATTTCGTTATTATAATAGGTTAGCTTCCATTTTTGCAGCAATAGAACCCAGAGCCAATCCACGAAAATTCAACCGTTTTTCTCGCACGTGACGGTCCACACATTTCATTAAAAAGTAATAATTTTAAAGGGTAATGACGAAAATGTTTGCTTAAGAAATCACACACAAGTTTGTAATTTGTTAAGCAGAAAAAAATTGTTTATTAATATTTCAAAGTATTAGTTTTAATGAAATATATGTGGCGTCACGTGCGGGACAAAATGACCGTTTTTCTTTTTTTTTTGGAATGCCCCCCCCCCCCCCCTAGAGTTCATTTTATGTGTGTGAGTGCAAAAACGAATCCCATCCTCGGTTACTTTTTCTAAACATTCGGCTGCATTTCCTCCACTTAATTGATACAGAGGAAGATGTGTAGCAACTATACGCAGTCACTGATATAACTATCAAAAATGCTCTGTTATGAAAATTAACCACAGCTAAAATTTTGATAACAGACAAGATGTCACACAAGTGATGATTTGCACCAGTTGTTGGTTCTGTGATTGGTTCTTTTACTACTGTATAACTCTGAATTATGTAAAGCTAGTCATTTCTCCTCTTCTCTCCTGCTGTCATTAATCTTTTATACTTTCCAAATGCTATACACCAGCAATGTTCGACTCACCCCAATAATTCTAAAGCCGCGCAGTAAGAAGTTTCTTAATACGCTGATCAATTTGTGTCACAAACAATAGGCGTTGCTTTTTGAAAAAGTTCGAAATTCTCTCACCATAGCCGTAACCGTTCTCACTTTGTTGTTAAAAATCATCACAATCTGCAGTGTATACCTTTAAATAGCTATATGTGAAGTTTTGGTTCGATTAGTTCTGCGGTTTCAGCACCAGATATAAGGAAAATTTCGTTTGGACCACTCCGTTGTACTTCGAATGCCATTAGCTATGTTTTCCTTCCGAAGTTACTTAAGATGACTGAAAATGCGCTAAATAACAAAGTAGAATTTTTTTATATAAAAATTGAATGAAATAAAAATAAGAAGGATTCAACATCTTTTATTTAGATTGAAATAAAAAAAAATGCACGACTATTAATATGTTAGAATAGAATAACACTCAAGAGATCAAAATCGCCCTGCTAACGAATAATTACTCTCTAGACATTAATTTCGCTTATGCATTATTTTGTATTCAAATCGAATATTTCTGCACATTAACATTCAAGCACATTTGCAATACATGGTGTGTATTTAATGGCAAACATTTGACCGTCTATTTAAACACACAACCGTTAAACGTTGATTTGATATTCATTTGATTATTCCATCACTAATAGATCTGCAAGGACAGATTAGAATCAGCTTATAAATATATATGTTTTAATGAAACATTTTACTTATGCATCGTGCAATTTTGTTCCATTTTCCTAAAATCATATCTCTCGTGACTCATTTTAGGCATTGCGTTTTAATGCTGCATTATTTTTGTCAATTTAATTACAGTATATGCATAGCACGAAGAAAAAAATAAAACTTTGATAATAAACTATACAAGATATTTCCTATTAGCTCTGTTTAGATCTACGTAGAGCTCGTTCAAATAAATGTATGTGTCTGAAACTTAATACACATTTTATGTAGTCCAAGGGAAAATGACGTATGCAATGAAAAATACTAGTTCACATTTTTGACCACTTGATGAGGGTTTCTTAGCTTTTTATCACTTAAGCAGTGAGAAACAAAGGGATGCAAGCAGACTTTTTAAAAATTTGAGTAAAACATCTTCTAAGTTCAAACTCTAGGCTTTGATTAAAAAGTTTCTCTCAATCATGCTGTGTAGCAGCACCTACCAGGCTTCCTAGTATACTTTCTTGCCCCAAAACAAATGAGAATTTCTTGGACCATTCTTAGTAGTTACCTCCAAATTTTTAGTTTAGAGATCTTCTAGGTGCTTCAATTTCCATTGCCAAAATGCTGTAATTAATAGAAAAACCGTTTACGCGGACACTAAAAAAAATCGAAACATCACCGATTATTCCCATGCTACATTTCGGGATTTCACGGATTTTCATCTATCTCCCCGTAAAATCAAGCATATTTGTAAAAAAATTTCCTGAATTGCTACAAGTTGCACGAATGCAGACTTTTCACTGTTATGAAAATAGTTTTAGCCACCGATTTAAAGATTGACTGAGCGTGTTTAATAAGTAGATCGGATTTAGTTGGATTACGGCCCGTCCAGGTTGACTAAGCTCCCAATGAGAGCAAATAAGTCTCCGGATAGCTACAGCTCATTTAAAAATAGGCAAGACCAGCGAATTCGCGCTGATCATACCTATTACCAAAATGAAGTGGTCCGTTTCCGCTTCCAGTTCACCCACCATCTCTCTGAGGTCAAGTTATAACAACAGTTGCAAAGGTGCATTAAAAGATCAGTAAGATGCATAAAAAACAATAGCAACAAGGCACATGAAAATAGCCACAGGACGCATCAAAAGAGCAACTTCGTTGTGTCGTGCTAAACAAGCTTGGAGTCAGTTCTTCTTACACTGTACCAAGAAAGTATGGTCTACATACTTAGTGATAATAATCAAGTAAATTTTGATTTAATCAAGAAAAAAAAATACCCGACAACTAAATATTAAAAAACATAATATTGTTAACAAGGAAAGTATAGGCCACTAACGTTGGTAATCGTCGAAATCAACCATATCGCTCTTGACAAAAATCCACTGGTTCAATGATTAGAAAATCTAATACAATTTTCTATTTAGTCATTCTCTTTCAAAAATGAAATATTCTCATCATGTCTAAGGCACCAAGTCTTTAGGGTCTTATGATTGCTAAAATAATCAATCATTTTCCACAAAGTACAGCGCCATACCAGTTTGAGAACACATTAAAACAGACAAAAGAAAATTATCCTGAAGTCAATACCTTGAGAATTGTTTTCAAAAATCAAGCAAGATTCAAGATGTGCAGTTTCATTAGTAAAGAATATTCTCACATTACTATTCTAATTGAACTCACTAATGTATTCCTGGTGGATTAATCTAATAGACAAAACCTTTATGTCTACTTTTGTTTTCTTCTGTATATTTGAATAGTGAAGGGAAAATGCATACACACTTTCTTAAAAAATAAATAAATAAATAAAACGTCTGATTAAACTGAAACACATAAAAGATAACCGAGTGAAGTTAAAATCAAGTTAGTCTAATAGCAATTAACTGAGAGATTTACGATGCCATTTAGTTTGAATGGCTTCTAATTATCTTATTGTCTTAATTTTCCTTACTTGCCAGAAGGAATTAAGTTTAAGGAATGTGTATAGAATATTTGTTCACTTCAATTTTAAACGAATTTTTCGTTATGAAATAACTTCAAAAAGATATAAATGTCATTGTTAAAAATATACATTTTTGCGAATTATTTCATGTAAAAGTGTTATTGTGTAAGGGTTTCCTATAATATTTAGTATAAAAATGAAAACTTTTAAAACATATGCTGAAGTAAAAAAAGACAAAACTTTCGAATTAATAGAAGAATTAAACACTTTGGGAATTAAAGACGTTTTCCTATTTTATTTTTTTCACTTCAAATGATAGTCTCTGAGAAACATTCAGATATCAGAGTATGTTACTGTGCAAACAATTGTTCATTTGTAGTACAGTGTAATATAATTTAAAAATATAATGTTCAGACACAAAAAGCAAGTTTTAATTTGAAAGTATATTTTCACCTATCAAACGCTGATTCTATACAAGATATTTTGACGAAAAAATTATTTACAGATGACTACAAAACATAGTATGTCCGAATTGCATCGTTACCATAAAGAATAAAGCGTTCTCTGAATAAAAAAAAGGACAGAAAGTACCTATATTTTATTTTTAAAAAAGCAGTTAACCTTGAAAATACGGTAAGTTAAAATAAATAATGCAGTATGATTTACTTTTAATAAATTGAACAAAAACTAAAGACTTTTTAGTTTGTATTTATTAAGAATAATGTGCGATCTTTTGATATGAAATCTTGTGTGATTAAACGTGATTTTCTTACATTTGTAAACTAGTCGTTTGCTAAAACAAATGATGCAAATTAATATGATTATTTTGAAAACAATTTCAATTCAGGGGCAAAAATAGTGCAGTTAGTTTAATAACGTTAAAAAGATTGACATTTAATTACCGTGAGAAAAAATATTTTGTCTGTCTTAGAAATGATTTTAAAAAGGGATTAAACTACGAAAAGGGTGAGGGATGTAAAACTGAGAAGGAATTTTAAATCAACATTCCGCTTCAATTAAAGTTTTTTAAAAATGCAAAATTTTACCATTTTAATTGCACCACAATATTCAATGCTAATGATAACTAAATTACATATGCATATTGTGTAAGTCGTGTATTCTTTTCCAGAAGACATTACCCGTAACAAAGTGAAAATTAAAACCAAGTGAACTAAGAAATATTTTAATATAATTGAGCAAAGGTTCAAATAATCACTACATTGAAGAAATATTGGGGAGAAAAGGGGCAAGAAAATTGTAAAACGAAACAAGAAGCAAACTTTACTCAATTTTCAGAGATAGATTCAGAGAGGAAACTTTGAACCTACAGTATTTTCCACAGTAGATGTCTATGGTTATAAATATACATTTAAAATAGCTACTTGTTATAATTGAATAAACAATAAAATGTGTGAAAAAAATACAGGTGTCCAGAAAGTCATTCGCACATTTTAAAAAATCACATAACAGCAACCAATTGTTGTATGAATATGCGGTTTGCACCATAATACTTCCCAGGTTCAAGAATGTTTTATGACATCGTCAAAAAAAAGGAACAAAAAAAAAAACAAAATGTTTAATTAATTATACGTAATCGCTATATCGTCACTGTTAGGAAAACAAACGTCGTGTGAGGTTGATTAACCATTTTATTTAACAGAAAGCAATACTTTTCATTACCAGAGTTCAATATGTACACCGTTTGAATGTTCATCTCAAATTTTGCACGCTATTTGCATTTCACGTATATTTATATATTTTCACTTGAAAAAAAATGAAGAAACACATTTAAAATACAGGAAAAAATTTATATAATAAGAAAAAGAGAACAAACTTGTTTGGTTCAAATGTGCCTAATCGTGCCAACGAACTTAAGGTTCTAATGTGCTATCGTCTATACGTGTATAACATTTGCAACAGCAGAATTTTCTCATTAAAATCGCCAAGTTTTATTTAAGTCGTTGACGAAACTATTATTAAATTACAGAACATATTTCTGTACCTCAGAGCCAGAATGATGTAAGTCACATTATGATAATTTTATAGGAGAGTGGAAAAACTTTTTTCTGGCGCATGCAAAGGATGAGATGCACTCTCTTTTAACCCTGGTAAAAAATTGAAAAAGATTTTTTTAAAAGAATTACGGTCACATAGACTCAATGCGGAATAGGAGTCTACATCGGCAAATCGCAACTTTTGGACTTACGTCAGTCCTGCTCTGTGTGAGGTACAGATTTTCAACCAAATCAATATTACAAACAAACATAACATCAACGTTTTGTACGCATGTGAATAATCTGCGCTGCTAATGGACTTTAATCATTATTCCTCTTTCATAATGCAAAAGTCACTCATGAATATAAAATGATGTTTTCCTAAGGATCATGTCGAAAAGTTTTTAATGTCTCGCCTCTGATAGTTCTGAAACTTAAAACTTTTGTCAAAGGAAACATTCTCAAGCAATAGTTCGAAAATGTCTTCGAACAACATTTTGCTTCTTCACAGATTCGTTACCAACGGTCTCGTTACATCCTCAAAGAAGACTTAAATCTTCATTTTCAAGATGACAAGTCTCACCTGGGATTTCGTCCGTGATGTGGTTTGCTGGACGTTGAAGGAATATCAGAAATGAAGATTTAAGGCACGCACGAGGTTCTCCATGTTTGTTACCTTGTTTCAATTGAGAACAATTTGCTATTTATTCTATGTCCTAAACCTAAACCGAAAGTGTCAGAGCGAAGTGAATTGTTGTTTATGGCAGTTTACTATCACTTTTTTTTTGAGCAATAACATTGCTTATTGCTCTCACTTGATGGTTTTGATGTCCTATGATTTTATTTTCCCCCGCCTCCCTCTGCCTCACCACCGTCCACCGACCCCTCCCGATGCTGCTCCTCTAGCAAAAACCGTCTCCAGGTTGCGTCCAATCCTACACACACACGCATACGTACACACATCTACACCACACACACTTACACACATACACACCTACACACATACGCACACACAAACACATATACACATACACTTACACACACACACCTACACACATACGCACACACAAACACATATACACATACACTTACGCACACACAAGCACACATACACACACACATATCCACACACTAATGCCTGCACACAGACACAAACACACACGCCTACACACACACCCACACACGCACGCCTACACACACACACTCGTGATTGCGAAAAACATAATTTGAATTCTAGATGTCAAAATTCAAATTATTTTTTTTTAATTTATTTTTTTTTATCGCTGCCCGTCAAAGTTGAAACGATACTTGAACTATTAAAGATTAGCAAGAAAATATTTAGTGTACGTTTTTTATTGCAAAAAAGAGAGTATTATCTGTTTGAGTTAAAGATAGCTCCCTTTACGATGTTTATAGTATTATTTGGGACAGTGTATTAAAGAATGAACTTCAGTAACTGTAGGGGATGGTTGAGATGAATGAGACGAATATTTGTGACGAAATAAATCAGAAATAATATTTCTAGTTTGTATCGTAGGTGTATTAGAAGAAAATCCAATAAAGATTTGAAACAACTACATTTTCTGGACAAGCTAGAGATAAATTTTCATACATTATTTTGGGCTAAGAGCAGTTGTCCCATTTCTCCGGCAATCACATTCCTCCCCACTCTCATTCATTAGAAAAATGTATGTTTCTTCTATATTTCACCAAAAAGCTAACTGAGGTAAACCTTTCTCAAACTCCGAAACACGTGCTCGCAACTTCATTGCAGTTTGTGCGTTGCTTCATTTTTTTTTAAATTAAATAATTATATTTATTACTATTACTATTTTTATTGCTGAAATTTTCCTTCTTTAGACAATGTAGAGATTTCAGTTGGAGGATGATGGGAAAGTATTGAAGTCTAATGCTTTGTTTCGAGGGCAATAAAACTAGAGAGTAAGCTTCAAGGGAAAATGGAAGTGTGAAATAAATACCAAACTTAATTGATCATACGATTAGTCGAAAATTTTAGGTCTATATTTTACGTCTACGATCTTTTTACCGAAAAAGAAAAACCCTGTCTAAATACAACACAGCCAGTTGAACTTCGAATTCTACCATTGCACTCCTTAAGAAAGCGTGAAAGATGATAAATATAGGTGTTTTTGACCTGCTAAGAAGAGATATTTCTCAAGAAAACCGACTATGATTGATAGGTTCTTCCACTGCATAAAGTAGGAAGAAAACAAAATTTTACAAAACATTCATCTCCAATAAAATTCAATATTCAAACATGTAGTTTAGCAACGAAAGAAAAGCTTTGACATTTTGAAGCGCTTCGCCAGGTCGAAAATAACATTCTTGTTTTTTGTAATCGGAATAGCACTATGAAGCAAATAAATTGCATTTTCAGGACAAATAAAATGTTGACTAATTTTGAATTATATTCATGAATGTGCTGTTTATTTCTTAAAGGTATATTTTTGTAATACACTTCAGTTTTGATGTTAAGTTTTTGGTACACCGCTTTTTCTGTTAGGCAAAAGTTTCAGTTGAAATTTAATTTTTCGTACTCTAATTTTCTTCGGATTAATGTGTTTTATCTTAAGTTTCATTTTCCTTTCAAATTTTAAAATACAGTCGAACTCCCTTATAACGACCCCTGATTTAAAGAGAACTCGAATTTAGCGAGGAAATCAAAAATACTTGGTTGATACAATGTTAAGTCTACGGGAGTATAACGTGCCGTGTGTCAAGACGTCATGAATTCAACCTTGCTAAAGACAATAACTCATACCAAATCCAAACTGCAACAATCTTTTACATGTTTTCATGTAAAGTTAGATTCTTTCTAAGTTTGCTAATGCAAAAAATTATGTCTCTCACTGTTCCCACTTACTGGGAACAGTGAGACAAAATTGCATTTCATTTTAATTATTTTTCTCGTTTATATGAATTCGTAGTTTATTATTTTTTTTTTTTTTTTGATCCACTTTTATAATACCTATCACAGTGACAAATATTGTACCAGTTGAAAGAAATTGATTTCTGTGTTTTTTATTAATAAAAAATGTGATTGAGTTTTCGTATCTCAGTGTACCCGCTCTTCTCCTATATGATGATTTTGATAATCATTACCAATCTCCGAATGTATTTCAAAATGCATCTCGATTTGCTTTTTATTTCCTTTTACAAACGAGCTGATGTGTGCATCACATGACTTCATTTTACTCCAATTTAATGTTATTTCCCCATAATTGGCAATTTTAATGTGATTCAATAGTTTACCCTCTAAATATCACCAACAGTGGCCTATTTGAAACCAAATTTTAAAAAATCATCGCCAAAGTTGTCGCCAAGTTGGCGACAAAACTTGGCGACCAAAAGACTGGCGATATATCGCCAAGTGTCCGACAAATTATAACACAACTTGAGTTTACATCGAAATTAACAATGATTTCGACCCAAAAAGGGGAAAAGACCCCCCTTAAGAACATCCGAATGCATCCAAAAGAGAAGGTGCACAACTAGACCCCACTAGGAGTCTGTGTACCAAATTTCAACTTTCTAGGACATACCGTTTTTGAGTTATGCGAGATACATACACACACATACGCACATACGGACGTCACGAGAAAATTCAGTGTAATAAGTCGGGGTTCGTCAAAATGGATATTTCGGGTGTCTGTACGTTCCTAGGCATATATCCACGTGTGGTCGGGTCGGAAAAAAAAATTCAACATTCATTCGGGGGTGAGAAAAATGGAAATTAAGGCCGATTTTTGAGTGAAAATTTTTTTGCGAATACAATACTTCCTTTTTTGTAAAAGGAAGTATTGTATTCGCGAAAAATACCTCAGAACGTATAGACAAGCGAAATATCCATTTTGACGATTCCCGATTCAGTTACAACGAGTTTTCTTGTGACGTCTGTATGTACGTATGTGCGTATGTATGTCGCATAACTCAAGAACGGTATGTCCTAGAAAAATAAAATTTGGTACGTACACTCCTAGTGGGGTCTAGTTGTGCACCTCCCCTTTGATTGCATTCGGGTGTTTCTAAGGGGGTCTTTCCCCCTTCTTTGGGGGGAAATCATTGTTAATTTCGATGTCAACTCAAGTGGTGTTACAGTTTGGTGGACACTTGGCGATATATCGCCAGCCTTTTGGTCGCCAAGTTTTGTCGCCAACTTGGCGACAAATTTGGCGATTTTTTTTTTTTTTAATGTGGTTCAATTTGCCCATTGTTGGTGATATTTAGAGAGTAAACTATTGAATCCTATTAAAACTACCAATAATGAGAAATAGACATTAAATAGGAGTAAAAGGAAGTCATGTGATGCACACATTAGCTCGTTTTATTATTCATAGAAGATATTTTAGAAAAAAAAACATTAAAAAAAACTTCTATTAAACCTCATCATATTGTTAAGATCATTGTAATAAAATAAATATGCAATAATAATTTGTAAACTTGAGAAGGATAAAGCATTCACAACCAATTTTTTCTGCAGTTTGATTAAAAGGTTCCCTTAAGAGCTCAAAGAAGTCCCTAAAGTGCAAAACTTAAATATCCCTATTTAACCTAATAAATTTTTCTATTGTTTTTACATTTACGGTAAGAATTTCAATAAAACGGATTCGATTTAATATAAATCATTGATTTTTTAGAACTTCATATACATTGTACGATGATTGAAAACGGAACTGATGAAATTTTGGTTTCTCATCCGAATAAAGAAGACTCAAAAATAAATGTTTTCCCCCTAAAAATTGAACAAACAAAACTTAGCTATATAAACTAATTATGATATGTTGATGATTTCCGTAATGATGATTTTAAGAAGTATACCTGACACGTTGTACCGTTTGAAATGAAAATATATTTGAGAACCGGATTTTATTCCAATTTGTTTTCGTTAAAAGAATAAAAGGGTGCTGTTAACTAGTTTTACAAGTAAGCAAAGTTTTATTGCGTGTACAATTGCAAACAAGACATATTACTACTAGCAAATATACCCAGCGTTGCCTGGGTCAGTAATAATATTGAGAAACAATTCATACTTTCCTTTATTTATTTTTAGCTGCGCCCCGTGGTTTCACCCACGTTAAAAAGACAACAATGTATTAAAAACTATTTTAGGTACATCGCGCTATGATATAAAATTACACACCCTTATCCATCGATGCTTTCCGTCAAATAAGAGAATTGAAAAAAAATTAGTTAAAATAATTGAAATCCATTGATATATAAATTAATTAATTTTTAAATGAACCGGTACAAACGGTAAAAATCTTCCCGCCCGCGACCGAACCTATTGGGTTGCTGGCCGAGCAGTTTATTTACTGAGCTATTCGGGCAACAAAAATTCGAGCTATTGATGCAACAAAAAATGCATCATGATTATTATTGATTTAATTTTAATTTATTGCTGCTACACTCCTATTAGTCATAGCGTGATATTATATGGCATATAGCTTTCCTCAATAAATTTACTATTCAACACAAAAGAATTTTTCCATTCGAACCAGTAGTTCCTGAGATTAGCGCATTCAAACTCTTTAGCTTTATATATGGTTTTTCAAAATGAATAGCGGGGTTTTAACATGTTATAATATTTATTACACCAAACTTACAGTCACAAATGATGTATCAAATGAAAGAGAAACTCAAACAGTTTTGTTTGTAGGCATCAGTGCGCATGCGCGTGGAATGTTTCTGCTGCAATCCGCTAGAAAGCGCTTGTAGCAAAGATGACGACTAAAAAACAGAAAGCGTTTTGTGTTTTACAGTTTGCAAAGACGGAATCTTCTGTTACTGTGCAACGTTAGGTTAAGCGATTGGCTTAACCTAACTGTACCCGACCGCTGGATTGGCCGTAAGGGGCCTAATGACAGGGCTTGTTTCCCATGGTTTCCACGGTCACCCGAGTAAACGCCGTGTGATTTCTATCTTTGGGGGTTTATTAAGAACCGTGTGTATGTGCCTCCACTGCCAGCCGACCTTCCCGAAGTAAGGAACAGCATTGAAACAGCTGTTGCAGCAATTACTAATGAGACTCATCAAAGTTTGGAAAAACTGGCATATCGTCTTGACGTGTGCCGAGTGACGAATGGTGCTCACATTGAACACTTGTAGGCTATTATGTAAAACTGTTTGAGTTTCTCTTTCATTTAATATATCACTTGTGGCTGTAAGTTTGGTGTAATAAATATTATAACATGTTAAAACCCCGCTATTCATTTGGAAACACCCTGTAATATTAGTGTAGATAACCATAAAAATAGCATTATAATAAACACATTTTGAGACAAGCAGCAAGAGTAAAATTTAGAAAATCATTCCATTCTTCAAAATACTGAGTATTCCTTAAATGCACGTGCTTTACATTTTGTACACCTCAAACATGCATTTTCACACGTTCTTGGAAAATCAGCTTTAAGCTTCTCCTGTGGGAACTTCGTAAAAAATAAAGAATGTTTTAATACCGAAACGTTCTAAATGTTAATTACTGAGCAATTAGCGATGTAATTTGTTCTTAATTGCTTACTTACGCCAAGTGTTCACTAGGCAGTTCTTTTGTTGTTAGAAATAAAGGAAAACTAAGCAATCTTGAACATCAGAATAAGAGAGCAGAATGTTTAATGCGACGAAAAGCACCTACATTTATTAACCTAGTCGGCTAAGCAGAAAACTTTAGCATAACAAAGACTCGTCTTTAAGTTGAGAAACATAATTAGAAAAGGAAAATCCTTGACTTTTGAAATGCTCATTTTCATGAAAACAATACGCATAAGTATACTGGTAGCAAAGAAAAAGAAAGAAAAAACTTTTCAAATCATTAACTTACGTTTTAAAGCCATACTTTTGTTGAAATATAAACACCTAAGGTATATGGGTCATTCCATGTCAAGTGATCCAAAGTTTTTTCCCTCACCTTTTTGTATTTCTTTGAAATTTGGCTCATCAATTGTACCCTTTGAGTTAATCAAAAGTCCAAAATTTTAGATTTTTATCTCTATTATTTTTTTATTTATGACACTTTGATTTTTCGAAAAACCCTCTTTTTTCCATGGATGCTTGAACATAAAATAGACGATAACTCAGCACCAAATATAGATAAAAAGATTTGGTAAAAAGCATTTTAAAGTACATTAGTTGCTGTTTAATGGGATATGCAACATGACTAATTTCAAAAAAAATTTAATTTTAAAAAAATGAAATTTAAATTTTAAATTTAAATTTCTCAGAAAAGGTATAATGAATTTTTTTAAAAAAATTCTCAAAAATTTGTGTGTATTTTATCTTCATTTGTGCAAAGTTTCAAGTTGGAATCTCAATGGGATCATATTTTTATGAATTTTTAAATAAAATTTGACTTATGAAATAATGACATTTTTCAGATTCTAACTATTAAATATGGCGTTCTCTTACTGGGGATGATCTAGTAAGTGGTGATTGATCATGACTATGCTTGAAGTGAGCTGACATGAATTTGTAGATTAGTACCCCCCCCCCCCCCCCCCCCTCTAAGCTACACAACCACGTTTCATCTTTTTTTTTTTCAAAACTGTATTCAAAAAAAAAAAAAAAAGCTGGCATGTAAGAGTTATAATCATAATAAACTGGGACGCACGCTGCTAAACATCAGTAGTGACTAAGGCTTATAAATGGGGGGGGGGGGTCATAAAAACTAAAAGTCTGAAAAACTTTAACAGACAAATAGAAAAACTCATTTGCAGCTTTTTTTTTCTTTCGGAAAGTGGGACGGTAGAGGGGAGGGGACAATCTGGAATGAAGTTTAACAACATGGAAGGTTATGCTCAAACTAGCAAAATTTGTTTGATCTATAACTGCTTTAAATATATGTATTAATAGATCTCGCTGCATTGCTCTCCTTTACAACTGAAATTAAAAAGAAAACCTTAAAGAAAAGAAAAAAAAACAGCTGCACTCCAAATGTTGTAGAAAGACAGTTTTATGCGGACAGACATATGATCTGATACTTAGATTTATTTTTAGTTCAGTGTCAAAAGAATGGAACAACACGGGGGAAACACTCCTATTTTGCTATGATCTTGGGACAAACTATTTCTTTCGTGCCTCCAAAATTGAAAATTGGTGCAGGAGTAGGGGATGAAATGAATCATAACTCCTTATCAGATAGTGAATTAATCAAGTACACTTTGTGAAGTTCGGATTGAAAAAGAAACACTTGGTTTGAAAAAAAAAAAGAGCATCAGGTGAGGCATGACTAATATAGTGTTAATCGTTGGTGTGGGTGTGGGGTGGGGGGTAATGTACTTTGTTTTGATTTAAAGAAGAAAATTTACCAGCTTTTAATATGTTTTCTATTCATTTTGTTTTATTTTATTCATTTATTTATTTTTTACATTTTGAAAATAGTTTTGAAAAAAAAAAGTAAATAATAATAAAAGTGGTGGTTCGGGGGGGGGGCTTGCTTTAAAGAAGAACATTTACCAACTTTTAATAAGATTTTTATTCATTTTGGTTATTTATTTATTTATTTATTTATTTTTACATTTTGAAAAGTTTTGAAAAAAAAAAAAAGATAAAAAGTGGTTGTGTGGCTTAGGGGGGGGGATACTAATCTACAAATTCATGTCAGCTCATTTCAAGCATAGTCATGATCAATCACTACTTACTAGATCATCCCCAGTAAGAGAACGCCATATTTAATAGTTAGAATCTGAAAAATGTCATTATTTCATAAGTCAAATTTTATTTAAATTCATAAAAATATGATCCCATTGAGATCCCAACTTGAAACTTTGCACAAATGAAGATAAAATACACACAAATTTTTGAGAATCTTTTTAAAAAAATTCATTATACCTTTTCTGAAAAATTTAAATTTCATTTTTTAAAAACTAAAATTTTTTTGAAATTAGTCATGTTGCATATCCCATTAAACAGCAACTAATGTACTTTAAAATGCTTTTTACCAAATCTTTTCATCTATATTTGGTGCTGAGTTATCGTCCATTTTATGTTCAAGCATCCATGAAAAAAAGAGGGTGTTTCGAAAAATCAAAGTGTCATAAATAAAAAAATAATAGAGATAAAAATCTAAAAATTTGGACTTTTGATTACCTCGAAGGGTACAATCGATGAGCCAAATTTCAAAGAAATACAAAATGGTGAGGGAAAAAATTTCCCAAATTTTGGATCACTTGACATGGAATGACCCATATGTATAATCTGAGCTTGTTCATGCGTAGCTTTAAAATATATTTAAAAACTTATTACATTGATTTGAAAGGAAAAAAACTTTCAAACAGTTATCTTTGCAAACTGTGTGATTAAATCTTAAACGTAACCTTAGATACACAAAACATAAATAAAAGTGGCACTATGTAACACAAAACCCCTATATTAAAGCAGGAAGTTGCGATATTACTGCTGATAAAAGATCAATAAAACAAGTTTTTTATCCAATTCGCGATAGCCATTTTCGTTCTTGATACTGATTTTCTTTTAACTTTTACTACATCTTGAATAACAAAATATCTAGATCCTAGAAGACAAATGTGTGTCTAGGTTGCACGAACACCCCCCCCCCCCTTTTTTTTTTAAGCGAGTAGTTATATCTCTGTTCAAAAGACAGCAATGAAAATTTTTTTAGCCTTTATTCGCAATAAGCAAATTTTGCGCTCTTAACAATGACTATTCTTTTAATAAATTTTACAGCCTAACGCATAAAGTATTTGAAATTACCTCTAAAAAAACGAAAGTCTTAAACCGTAAATTAAACAAGAGTTTAGTTTAGTCAACTGTTTATTTATTTTCTAGAAAACAGATGCAAAAACAATCTGCTATGAGCCCATCATCTTATTTGAGCTATTATCAACACTTTTCATACATAATTACACTTCAATTTTGTTTTCAGTAGCATAATGTATTATTTGAAATTTGCTTCAACAAGAAATGGGTTAAATAAATAAAGGTAAAAACTAATTCAATTAAATGTCAGTTTTATTGAGTGTGTTGAATTTGGTATTTGCAATTGCATTTGCAAGTAAATGATCTTTTGCAAGAATTTACTAAGTGCAGTCTGGTACTTTTTCGCAAATCCCACAAAAAAGGGGTGGGGGAGGAGTAATCTTCTGCCGCAAGGTCTATATGAGCAGCTTGCACAGTCTTAGTATTTTTATACGAAAAAACATCTGAGAAACGACCTCCTGAGATTAAAAACTGATGTAGAGTCATGCGCTACATATGGGAGCAAGGAGCTGCATTTTGAAAACAAATTGAGGGATAGGTGTGCATCAAACTATGAGTGAGTTTTTAGTTAAGTCATCTAGAGTGATAATAAATTTCAAATTTTATTACTTTTACGTATCATGTACTGAATAAATGTCACTGCATTTTGATTGGTAAGTGAAAGTTTGGAGCATTAATTGCAATAAAGTTTGCTGAAAAATAAAATAGATATTTATTTTAAAATATAGATGAATATGAAAAGAACAAGAAAACTTCAAAGACAACAGTATTTTATTCAAAACTGGCAAGAACATTCATTTGCAAAAAGTAAAATAATCAAATATTTTTTAAATTAACAACAATTATACTGCCATGGGCAGATAAAGAGTAGTAACTACAAGTTTTTCATTGCTCAACTTTTGCATTTTTGTCATTTGTTGTACGTTAGCTTTAGTACAAGCTTGCTTATTTGCTTTCCGCTGAAAAAACATCTATTTCTAACGTTTACCTATTGTCAGTATTGAATCAAACACACATTTCTTCAGATATCTGGAAAACTTATTTCTGCAGATACTGCCATTTACCTGCCCACGGCAGTTTAAGGTAAGATTGGGTATGTAACTAATTTATCGCTTAAATCAATCATTTTTTTATTGTAATCAGAACGCATTGTCATAATAATAAAGCTAAAATTCACGGGCAAATTCAAGCCAAATTTATTTATTACTTGTGTTACAGAACTAATAGATAAGACTTTTTGACATATTCTTACTCTAATTTGTGTAATATATATAATATTCCCAGTCTTAAAACCCGCCGTGAACTACTGTGTCCCCCTTTTTTTGTAAAGCAATTAATAACTTAGTTGATTGCCCTAACACTGTCAATTGCATCCAACTTTCTGTCGCCAATATGAATCATGGAAGTCATTTATGTTTTTAAAACATTTCAAAGGTGAGTTGATGTAAAGGCGTTCACGGGGTAAGAGCACCCCCTGAGAATAATGTGAATGCCGACCCCAAGAGAGTCCTGCCATACATCGAATGTGTAGGGGAATGTCTAGTAATATTTCCTGTAAGTGGAGATCAGCACTGGCTGCAAGGATAAAACACAATTGGTGATAACATATATGTCTCGTAAAGAGCTCTAATGTAAAAATTGAGAAAGTTAGAGCTTCGTTTATCTTGTTCTCATACCAAACCGAAGTCAACAAGTGTAAGTTGTATTTTTTAGTAATAGTTACTTGCTAAAATAAATGGCTTGAATTAATTAAAGACTGTAACCAGAATTTGTTTATACGAGGGGTCGGATTTTCCCCTTCTTAAATGTAAAAAGGGATAAGTGCGTTACATGCAAAATGAAACTTAAAACTTTAATAAATGTACGTGACTTTTCAACCGAATACCATACTTAAGAATAAGATCTTTGAAAATTCGGACACGCACCTATCCCAACTCACCTTAATGAACATAATTATGTTAAAAAAATTTATCCTTATAAATTTTATAATCTTTTTAACACTCACTGTCACGATTTATATATTTTCAATATGTTATTGTATGATCTTATAAGTATAGGTATTTTAACTTTTTAAAGGTTTAATTTGTTTCAATTGCTCAAGTTTTGTTTCTGCTTGCCACAATAATTGGAAGTTTTCTGCAGTGTATAATATTTTACATAACTTTTTTTTAAATAATATAAAAGTATTAATATTTCTTTTTGTAGATATATTTTTTTTAAAACCAAAGGAAAAATAATTTTTGCTTAATGATTTACTTTTACTGTCACTTAATGATTTACCTTGGACCGTGCTTACACCAGGACCAGTTATTTTCAAAATATATATTTTGTCGGGCAAAATCACCCACAGCCGCAGAAAGCTAACCAAGTACGGGAGATTACGAAACAAAGATTTTCAGTTTTCGCTCAAACTCAATTTTTAAGTTTTATTTTTTCTTGATTAAATAGTACTCTAAACTTGATCTGGCTTGAAATTATTTTCAGGAACATTTCCTTGTTAAATTACTGTTAATGGAGCAATTTTTCAGATTCAAGTCTTACAAAAAAACTTTTTTCTTAGTTTTATTTAGTGTTTTTCAAATTTGCTATTATTTTAAGCTTTGCGCCGATTTTTCATCTTTGACAAATGCTTTTCGCTAGTGCACAATATCGATCAGATGAAATACAATTAAATCCATCCAAACAGACTAATTTATGTAAAAAAAAGCTACTTTACAGTCTACTAATAGGACTTAATCCTACATTTCTAATTTATAGCTGTTCTTTTATAACCTTTCAGTAAAATTATACTTTTCCTTATTTACGAGATTTAGAAATGAAAATTACCTTACGGAATTAGAGACGGCATTATGTTTCACAAGTGATTAAATTCAAATGTTGCGTGGCCAAGTAATTCACTCCGCGGCTGCTCAAAATCTAGGATCATTAGGTTTCCACTTAAGTCGCAAGCCACGTACTAACTGTTATGGGTTGAGATGTGAACTAGTAATTTATCCCAAATCTCAGCGACTAATTGTCTGGTAATCAATATTTAACATGTTTCACACTCTAAGAAACTTTGCTGAAGTTTTCGCGGAAAGCCACTTCTACGTTTCTGGATTACAAAATAAGGCAAAATTGAAGGAGTGGTTTTACGTAAAAGTACCAGGCAGGTTTATTTTTGTTGTGCATGTGAAATGTTGAGTTTTTTCTCAGAACAGCTTTCGTAGCAGGTTTCTTTTAAACGAATTTATATTGCTGACATATTTGAGCATTCAACGTTAACCGAGTCCTATAGGAAATATATTTCCTTTCTCAACTGTAAAAACAGCACCCATCATGAGCTGGAATTTGGAGCACAATTTAATATTTAATTGTTTATTGACAAGTTTCATGCTCTAAAAATATCTGTAGAAAATCGTTAGAAAAGCCTTTTTATGATTATAGACTACAAAAGGAAAAAAAAACTAAATGAAAAGTGCGTCTAGGATTCCGTGATGACACAGATTATGAAAAAACTCATCCATCCATTAAAAAAAAAAAAAAAAGAAGAAGAATCAAATATACAGGGTGAGCATATATGATTTACCCAATTTCCCCAAATCCTATTTTTTTAACTACTTGAACATATTACAATAACTGGTATATGAATTTAAAGAAAAGTATACTAGGTATTTTTCTACTGAATTTCAATTACAGATATGCAATATATGCGCAAAATGTTCAATTTTCAATGCCAAACGTTGGAGTCTTTGTTACACGACAACAATCTCCATTGAAAAACAATACCAACACAGAAAATTTACAGCTTCTAATATTCAACTAGACATAAAACATAGCGTTTTGTGGGTTACACCACATTACACTGGCAGTCAATTATTACTTTTTGGGAAAATATAGCTACTAACAAGGGTTTAAAGTTATATGTTTGTATTAGGGTAGGCCCAAAAAAAAAAATGAAAGTTGGAATCTTTATTCAGAATACCCGCCAAAAAATGCGTATCGACAACAGACCACCGAATTTATGCCTTTTTATTTAGTGTAGAACCCCTTGAAAAGGACAGGCCTACTTATTAGACATTTGTGTTTCAAGATAGCTTTGGATCCAACCTTGTTTCTAGTATTCATTAACACGTTAACTATTAGCTGGTTGCTATATCGTAAAAACAATTGATGATTAGTTGAGTAAAATGTCACTTAATGTAAATCTAGAAAGATAACTTGGTTCACAAATTGAACAAAAATATATCTAGAAATGTGAACTGTAATGAATATCATTTTCACAGCTTATTTTTTTTTTAATTTGTATTAATTAAATCTTTGTTTACACAATAAAATAATCAAACATCAATCACATCTAAAGCCTGGGCACCAGTTTTCTGCAACGAAGGCTTTTGTACAAATACTATTTTGTCCCCCGACCAGTTTGGAACCAAAATGTCGGATAAATCAGCTCCTCTTCTCTAGGGGCCTTAATTTAGTGTACAGACATGAAACAAAAACAGCATTGGATGCCATAGTTAATACATTTCAAGTGAAGCAACTTCGGATTACGTCGGTCGGTTAGGCACTGGAGCCGAAAAATCGAAGATGTTCTCCCGTATATGGGTCTGTCCACGGTGACTGACGTTACAACTTGACTCTATTTTTAACTTACAAATTCAGCATTGTCTTGAAATTAAATTTTGTTTCTTCTGAAATTGATCTAAAATATCATGATTGGTACATCACTGCCCCCCACACTTGTTTTCAGACTTGAGGAAATTTTTTTGTGAGAAATTAAAGGGAATAAAAAAACGTGACTGATGTTACGCAGAAGAGACATTGAGAAAATTGACTTATATACAATTTGAAATTCTCTTCAAACTAATAACGCAAAATCTAAACAGATTTTTTCCCCTTAAAGTGGAGATTTTAGGCCTGATGAAAACACTTTGTTTTATTGGAAAAACTTAAAAACGGAGAGTATAAAAATTATTTAACACCCGTGACTGATGATACAAAGATTTTGTGACTGATGTTACATTTACAATAAATTGCTGCAATTATTAATTATTTCTCCTTAAAAATGAAATTAGCACATGTTTTGTTTAAAATTGAATTTAAATTACAAGAAAAGTACATTCATAAAGTTTTGCAAGGTATATTTTTTATGTATTTCATAAAATAAAAAGTCCTCTTGCATTTATTATATCTAGTGTGCTAAATATTTTATTCCTTTCTCATGTGAATAAAAAATTTCATTCACATTGACAGGATATTTCCAATGTCTTTCTGCTTGAATCCTGACAGTCACTAAATACTCTTAGTTCTTAATTTCAATGCGTCTAACTTTTCGTGATACAATTATTAGTGATATCCTTCAAAAACCCGTTCTCCAGTTGCAGTCAACAATTTCGCTGGAAGTGATTCCCTCCTTTACTGCAAATAAAAAGTGTTGTTGCTAAACACCTGCTGCAGCTTATAAATTAAAAAAAAAGTATTATCTCACATATAACTCTTTATAACATGGCTGCAAGTCGGATGGTGATAGCTCTGAAATTTGCATGAAGCTGTGACATTTAGAAATATTTCTGTATCGATGATATAACATTTTTTAAAATGTATTACATTCTGAATTAGTTGTATATGTTTGTCAAATTTCATGTTGGATTTTTCTTCTACGGCTGCAGTTTTCTTTTGTGAAAATATAACAAAGAGCGCTTTTAATAACTAACAGATTTTACCAAGGTTTCATTATTTTGAAGAGGGGTAATGCAACTTATAATTAAAACCTGAGACTTTAACTTTTTAAATTTGTTCTACTCTTGTTCTTCTTAATCATCTAATTTCTCTTTTTCGTTCCATTCTGAACTAACTTTGGTAATTATGCTAGGTTTTTAAAAATTATTTTATTTATTTTTTATCGTCTGCTCTTTTTAGTTTCTACTTTGTTTTACTTTTTGTAATTTTCATGTTTTCCTTTATGTCTGAATTATCTTGCCTCCTTTTTTGCCTTTCTGCAGCAATCAATGGCATTTGTGCAATTTGTTTGAGGTTTATTACCGAAAAGAAAAATGTGACTGATGTTACTGCGACTGATGTTACATATTTTAAATAAGTTTAAATAAGTAAATTCAACTATTTCGAAATATTTAAGGGATTAATATTACAGATATTATCATAAATAAAGAGAATATGACTTTTCATTAACTTGGGTTTGTTTTTGTTTAAGCAATGTAAACTTTTATACAATTTTGTGACTGATGTTACATTAGGATGAAGCCTAGTTTTAAAAAAAATGTTAAAAGACAAATATAACAGTTAAAAGTTTCTTTGTTGGTCTAATCTCTTCCTGTGTAAACAAAATTTCAATAAAAAATAAGATTGTAGACATAACAATTAATTTCCTAAGTGAAAAAAAGGATTAACTTTTAGAGCCGCTCATACAACGACACATGAGCACTGAGTAGTGTTGTTCAAATTTGCCTATAAAACTTACAAAAAATGTGTTTATAACTTTTTTTGCATAGGTTTATAAAAATACAGCATTTTTCTCCTCATATAAAAGAAAAAATGTACTGATACAATGAAGGTTTTTTTTTTACTATGATGTCTCTAGTTTTATGGAATTGCCCCATATGCGAATTCCAAGTTTCAGAAAAAGACTTTCGACACTGTCCTAGCATAGACAAATACAGTTCTTCTTCTGGAGATATAGTATGAATCTACATTCAAGTTCGTATGAAGTAAATGTTTTGGAAAAACTGCTAAACAGTTGTTTCGAATTCTATCAAGGTTTAAGTTAGCTATCCAACGAGACTTGTGAAGTCAAAAGTGTCGACCAGTGGTTTAGTTTAAAAATGATATATATATATATATATATATATATATATATATATATATATATATATATATATATATATATATATATATATATATATATATATATATATATATATATATATATATAAACCGTTGTTTCGATCGATCAAGGTTTAAGTTAGCTATCCAACGAGACCTATAAAGTCAATATCGACCCGAG